>NW_019727096.1:724241-763114 GCF_002891405.2 Cryptotermes secundus
ACAGAGGGTGCGTTCTGTTTGTTAGACTTGGGTTGGGGGGGGGGGGGGGGGGGGGGTTGAGGAGGAAGAGGGTGCCATTTCTCATCGCTCATGGCAGCATAACGAGTATATAGCTTATTAATTATCCCGGCGAAACACTGCAATATCCCAGCGAGTGAACGCGAGTAAAGATTAATCAAAACATGGGGGTTTCCCCAGGTGAATGACACAATGCAAATGAAAGCTCGCACAACTCTCGAGTCAACTACTGGGGCGACTGGGACAACGAAAACACGGCGTCTAATTATAATGACTCCATTATAAGTGCTGTAAGTGTATTTGAATTTCCACAAGTAAATCCATGCGCATGTACATAGACGTAAATCCTTTGTGTCTACGTTCAAACAAAGATCTTCAAGCTATAATTAGTAGCTGTAAAGTGCTAACTGAAAGGGAGACAAATTATACAGCTAAAGAACATATATTTTACTTCTTATTAATTACTTATAAACTTTTACTAAACAATAATATTGTGACATGACGCCTAAAAGTCGGAATAGTCAATTGCTAGATAACGGCCCGCTACAAGTCGTTAGACACGTTTCGTAGCAACGGATACAAAGAGAATATAATATAGGAACTGTCTGATATGGTGATTTGTATTCGGTTCGCATAGAAATTATAACAGGGGGACACTAATTAATTCGAGAGTTTATCATTACCAAACTGGTACTTAAATTAATGCAACAAAATGGCTGCTAGAAAACACTGGCTGCTCACAGTCATAGCAATTAATGCAAATGGCATTTGGAAGCAGCGCTATGAGTTCAGTCAAGCTTACGACGGTTAAAGTGACTAACTGCTGTAGTAGCACAAGTTAAGTAAGATAGGCATGATCTGCCCTGCAAAGCCTGTACTGAGAGAGGACTTGTTAATAGTGCACAAGGAAGAATTTTGAATAACGTACTGTATGTGCGAAATGTATATTTGACGAAAGGCCACTCACATTCGTTAAGAGACAAACCCATCTTCTCGTCAGAGAGGATGTTACATAAGGAATATAACTGCTGGTGTTCAGTTGGAAACTAAAATTAGAGGTCGTGAATCTCGAGGTTGGTGTAAGGCATATACTCTCTTCGCTCGCTTGGAAACCGGTACCGTGGGCTCGAATCCCACTCAGGGCATGGATGTTTAGTTGGTGTGTGTGCACTTTTCTGTGTTTGTGTACAGGTAGAGGCCTTGCGACGAGCTGATCACCCGCCCAAGGAGTCCTACCGAATGTGTAAGATCTTGAAAAACCGAAGTGAACGGAGAAGTTCATGGAGGTAGGCCTAGGCCCACTGGGGCTGTAGTGCCAAGGAAAAAAAATCTCAAGGGGCTTGACACCAAGACGAACTGATTGGTGGTAAACCGCCTGTCGTAAAGTAACTCTGTTTCTCTTTTTGACTTTGATTTGAGAGTTCACAGAGTTCATTCGCAAGAGAACTGTCAATCGGGATTGAGTCAGTCGTAAGAGAATTCAGAAGTCGAATGTTCAGCTGTGGAGTCTTAACCAGCGGACAACGGAAGCTGAAGAAGTGACCGATTCGTAAATCAGAACTAAGTAAGTCACGTAGAAGAGAAGACGCTCGTAGTCCAGTAAGGAATGAAACGAGTCTTAGACAGTAACTGATTGTGAACTCTTATAATTGGTTGTAATTGCAATAGAAGTGCCAGTAAATCCAATCATCCACTCCACAAACCGTTATTATTAATCACGGAACCCCGGACACGTGACAATATTTTTTGGGCCATGATCACGTGGATATACATTTCATTGAAGTTTACGTTAAGATGTAATGTGCATACATTTTTAAAAGCAGAAAGAAATTTAAAATGAGCCAGAATATCCCAGTCGGTACAGAGAAAGGCTACGGGCTAGACGGCCCGGGTTCGATTACAGGCAGGCTCAGGAGAATTTTCTCTAATCCACAGCAGTCAGAACGGTTCTGGGACCAACCCGGCCTCGTATCCAACGGATTCCGGGGGTTTTTACCGTGTGGGCAGAGCGGCCGGGACGTGAAGCTGACCACCAATTTCCATCCAGTGTCGAGATCAAGAATGGGAGGGCAAATATCTCAGCTCACCCGTACGTTTTCGTAATGTGGCGCTTAATAAATGAAGAACAGGAATTTTACTTTCACATTTAAAGTATTTTAAATTTCAATACTTTAATATGACGCTAAGTAATTTATTGGATCAGACTTTTCCTTGACAAGCGAATAATTTCTCTTTCTTATGAATAGAAGAAGAAAGTTCATTACCGTGTTCACAAAACCCTACCCCCGGTTCCTATCTTGAGCCATAGGAATCCACATTTGTCCTCGGTGAGGGACTCAAAAGAGCAGAGTTCATAATTCTTCCTGACGACGCAAACAGAGCCAGCTTTCAAAAGAGTGTAATTCTTTAAGCGAAACGAGAGGATTATAAATGCCTAAAATTTGCGTTAATTTTGTAACACACTTCATCACATACCTTTAGATTTACATACCACTAAATCTTGCTTATTTCTTTTAAAATGAAAACAAAAGCTTACTATACTGTGGCATCTAGACCGTTGTTAGGCAAAGACCGCGAAAGAAATAAGTATATACCGGCCGTTACTAGACAGCTTCCCGTAAACATCAACACATGAACGATGTTTTCTGTGTGGTCCGTGCCGTTGTAAGAAGGGCTAATTAACTGTGGGTGTTAATTTAATGAGTCAGAGAACTGCTGAGGTTCAGTTGTTGTGAGGTGCTGCTGTTAGAAGCTGGTAGCTAAGGCAGGGGACCGTTCCGGAATCAAGAGGAAGGGGACCGTCCGCCGTTGGAAGCCGCTACCAAGCAAAGGCAGTGAAAACGTGACTGTCTACACCAGTGTGTTTGTAATAGTGAATTGTAAATTGTAATCACGCGCTGTATCAAAGATTCCAATAAATCCAATCATGAGTCCGAAACCTGCCTCTAGTCACACTTCATCCACGTGAAAATAAGAAAGATTACTACACTGCTCATCAACTATAAGAAAATTGTGCTTGCAGACATAGAAATCTACTAAAGGCTTCGTTTTCATCTGAGTCGTATGTTTTTATCTCTTTTTACACTCCTTTGGCGGAAAATGCTCAAATACTAAAAAGAAGTGTTGTAACCTTTCGGAAACGTTCGCGCCATAGTTCAAGCGGTTAGTCGCTGGCTTCCCACTGCGGCTGCCCGGGTTCGATCCGGGGTCTGGTCAAATGGGATTTGTGGTGGACAAAGTGACGCTGGGGCAGGTTTTCTCCTAGTATTTCGGTTTCCCCTGCCAATCTTCCTTCCACCAATTGCTCCACAATCACCCTCACCTATCATCTGAGGCTGGTACAATAGGCCAGAAGTGGCCGCAGTACAAGGGACTTAGTCCCACCCCACTAGCAATAAAAAAATAAAATCCTTTCGGAAACCACCGTCCACCCAGTGGCATTGGCCTTTGGCAACACAACTCTGAAGACTACGTATGCACCCATTCACAGTGTCTGAAGCCAGGATCTCTCTCCTCAAACGCCCTTTTCTGCCTATATGAAAAGCAACACAGCGCTCACAAACCCTCATCCCTATAGCCGTCACCTTAATGCACTGCAAAAGGACGTTGCCAGCTATTTTAAGTGGAAGAGGCGTTATCTTCGCCTGCAGACCCATTGATCTACCGCCGTGAAGGCACGAGCTACTTTTCGGTAATGGAATGCAAAATAATTCAGGATAGGAAGCAGCGCCAGTAGAACAGCGTAGTTTTTGCAAGCGGGAATACTGTTATGTCGGTGATATAGGGTAGATGATGTCTAGTGGAAATCCTTTATCAAATCAACGTTCGCACGAGGCGCGACAAAAACACGAGAGAGAAGAAAACATTTCCCTCTTGGGGAGCTGAGTTCATTTATTGAATGTTCCTGTGCTACTGCAGAATGTGAAGGGTGCGAAACTTAATCAATCTTGTAAATATCAGATTTAATTAAGAATTTTAAGGAACAGGTAACGGTAAAAGTAAAGTTAGTGTACTTAATTAACTAAGCATTACGTCATGAAGATATATGGAGGAGTGGAGGTACAGCTAAGCCACTATTGACCTCGGCACTAGATGGAGGTGAGCGGTCAGCCTCACACCTCGGCCTCTTTACCCCAGGGGAAAATATACCTCAGTACCAACTGCATAGAAGGCTGAGTGGGCATTAGAGCTGGTCTGGACACTGTGGGGTGGAGAAAAAGCTTACAGCTGCCGGGAATAAAACCCCGGGTCATTAAGGCCGTGTCCATTCACTATATTGCTCCCTCCTGGTAGATTTCTTGGTTTACACTTCGATTCTGAATACAGAGGCAGCAGGTTATCTACGAGACTGCACGATGTCACATCCCAAAAGACTGTATGCTTCAAAATAGATAACAGAAACATTTGTCTTGCAGATGAGCGTAACTCAAGGAATATTTCAGGAGAAATCTCCGATCTGTCGCGAGCACCATTAGTCTCGCTGCAAAACAGTACAAATCCATTACAGCTACCTGCGCTGCGTGTAGGCAAAACCAATAAACTGTGCCCCAGTTCTCAGTAAGTGCACTTCATATTTGAGTTGTGTCGCGAGGCATTATAACCGCTTGGTTGAACTGCTACAAGACAGCTAAGAAGTTCGGATTGGAACTACGGTGATAAAATCTTAAAAGAACCATCTTCCTATTTTGTCTTACTTCATATTTAGAAATAAGGAGAAGGAAAATAACATTTTAGAAAGTTTCTCGATGTTTTTTGTTCTCTTATCAACATCATAAATTATCTCATTTCAGCAAATATAACCCCAGCCTCCAATGGTGTTCTGTAACGGGTTAGAAGGGGGACTAAAGTAGAACATAATTTTTCGTGGTGATATATAATATAAACCTTGTTTTTCTCTGGTTATTAAACTAAAAAAAATTGTAATTAATTCGAACTTGTCTCTTGTATAACAATGGTGGGAAATGGATTTAAACTGAAGACTTGGTTAGAGTTGTTAAACATTTCGATACATTTCTCAGCGTTTCGTCTCCTCGCATAACGAATTTCCGGTCACAAACAGGCTATTATACGGCTGAAATATGTGTTGGAACTTGTTAACCACTACACTCAACTTCCTCTTGAAGATACGTGCGACGCAAAGAAAATAGATCCCCCACCCTGAACTCAGAGTTTGAAATTCACGGAAAGACATCATGTCATGAAGGATACGGGAAAATAGGTTGTAACGAGACGCAGTCCTGTAGAATCTTATATACGGTCTGTCTGTCACCTCCTTCCTGATAGCTACTTACTTAGTAAGCCAAGGCCGCGCCATAGCTCAAGCGGTTAGCCGCTGGTTTCCCACCGCGGCGAACCGGGTTCGATCCCGGGTCTGGTCAAGTTGGATTTGTGGTTGAAAAAGTGGCGTTGTGGCAGGTTTTCTCCGAGTACTTCGGTTTCCCCTGCCAATCTTCATTCCACCAATTGCTCCACAGTCACCCTCACCTATCATCTGGGCCTGGTATAATAGGCCAGAAGTGGCCGGAGAACAAGGGACTTAGCCCCACCCACTAGCAATAAAAAATACTTAGTAAGCCTGATGATGAAAGCAGTTAAGTTCTTCCGAAACGTAGTTGCATTTCTAATGGATTATACCACTACACATAAGACCGTACCCTCCATGCTCACTGATGTGACGACCTCAAATTCAATCTTACACATTGCTGCTGATGTTGTTTTACATGCGTCATAATAAGCGTTCGAGTAATTATTAAACAAAGAAGTATGTCTTTATCTGTCTATGGTTCTACGGTCCTTCTTTTTTTGGACCTTGGCAGCTTTTTCAATTTTTTAATCCATACAAAATCGGTAGGATTCCTTGGATGAGGGATCAGCCCGTCGCAAGGCCCCTTCCTTCAAACAGAACAACACAAACACTGAATAAACGCAGACAGATATCCATGTCTTGAATGGGATTCGAATCCACAAGCCTAGAGTTCGAGCGAGCGAAGACAGTTCATGCTTCAGACCGCGTGACCACTGTGATCGCTTCTAATTAGGCATTTACGTCTCGAAAGTGGACAGATACGAGTATATAGCACTGATCGCGTATTATACGTGATTATGTCATAAACTTTTTCAGCCTTTCGCTGTTGGCAATTCCAATTCTGCACTTGGGCTATTATACCGTGTGGTTGTGGACGATGTCGCCGAAGTTTAGAAGTTACATACTGTCCCGCAAATGAGGACAGCATGTGCCTCCGAAACGTCGGAAACCTCGCCCATATCCATATGGTGTAATAGACCAAGAAAATAATCAGTATGATTACGTCAGTCTATGAATTTGTTCTAATAATTATATATTCCACCTACTGTCGAATTCAAGAATGGTGGAGCTATAACTCCGCTCCCCCATACGTCACGCGCAGGAATAACTTTACCTTTTACTTTTAATTATTTATTTTGTGAGGGCACGCGGTAGTGTAGTTGGTTGAGGCACTATGCTACAAGCCGGAAAGTCGCGGTTTCGAATCTCGATATAACTGGATTTTTCAATTGATCTAATCCTTCCAGCTGCATTAGGACCCTGGGGTCGACTCAACCTCTAAAAGAAATAAGTACCAGGAATCTTCCTGGGGAGTAAATGGCGGCCGGCGCGTAAGGTTGATAATCTTACCGCCATCTATGAGCCGATTGTCTAGAAAATGTGGGAGCCTCGACGTCTCACAACCTTATGGGCTTTCACGGCCTGTTACAGGGATACCGTTACCTTTTACAGATTTACTCAGAAAGTTATTAAATAATATGGAAAGCCATCCGAAACGCGTTTAGAGTGTTGCATATTTCATAGGATGCAGCTGCCATTATCAGCTTCATAAGATAGCAAGAAGACTGAGAACTGACATATGCATGAGCATAACCACTTTAAATACGTTTGAGGAAAAGGCAATATACGCGGAGGAGTGTACACTATTCATTTCAGATATCTATGGCACCATTAACTCTTATGTGTATTTCTGTACTCTTAGAGCGGATGAAGGGGGGAAGTTGTTGCAAGATTTTCATGCCATCTGATACCAGATAAACACTAAACGTCACCAACAGTGATATAAGACTTAGGTATAAGTGTGGTATAAGTTGTAAATACAATCTACTCTATGCCGCGAATGAATATTTTGATACGTAAAGATGCTCCCATGGTCTCAAGAAGGTGAAAAGAAGAATTCAGCAATATAAAATGAAAATTATGTGTAATCACTGCAATAATTTGTAAACCAAATATCCAAATATTTTACTCTTACGAGTCAACTCGTTTGCCTTAATGTGTAGAGCATGTCGTTATATACTCTTACATGCATGGCTTCCTGCTTCTTTTTAATTCTGTTTCCTACAACGTGTTGTACGAAGAACAGACGTTGAGACTTATTTGCTTCACGTCCATGTATTTTGTCAAATGTTATTATAGACTGCATTTCGTGGTGGCGCTTGGGAGTTTATTTTTTTCTACCATGTTTAGGAAACATCAGTCACCCAAAATTAGCCAATATTAGACAAGGGAAACATAAGGGTGGTGGGGGGAAAGGGAGGGTTATGTTCAGTGGCGTTCTTACCTCAACGACTTCTATGGAGTATAAGCTTTACATTTTGTTACAATGCTTGTGCGGACAATTCTACAAAAACTGGGAAATTTAAGTTGTAAAAGTTGGTATGAAATATAATTTGATTCTGAAGTAACCCTTGTCTAAGGTGTGGATTCCGGATTTTGGTTAACACATAAACAGCATGAGTCCTAGGCCTAGAATATACGTAATCTAATTTTCTCCAATATTTCAAAGAGTAAATCACTTACTAAATATTTTAATGGTAGACATGTCATCCATTATCACACCTTCATTTCAAAATATTATATATATATATAAACTACTATTGTAACTATTGAGCTGGGATACCGTAGTCGGTATAGCGACTGGCTACGGGCTGGAGGAGTGAAGGGTCGGAGTTCAAGTCCTGGTAGGTCAAATATTCTCTCTACTCCAAGTCATCCAGACCGACTCTGGGGTTCACCTTATCTCATACCGATGAGTACCGGGGTCTGTGTCCTCGGGGGTAAAGCAGCCGGAGAGTGAAGCTCACCACTCACCGCCAAATAGTGCCGAGGTCAACAAAATATGGATCTGTATATTCAATCCCCCATAGATTTCCATGGCGTAATGCTTAATTAGTTAAGCACAGGGACAACTTTATCTTTACTTTTTACTATAAATATCAGTCCATATCTGACATTTCATTAATAATCAGTTTTCTCATTTATTATATTTCATATTTTTTGGTGCTATTTTACAAATACTTGATAAATCGACATTGGACAGAATTCTTCGACTTGTGGGTGCTATGGAAAATGATTGAGATTAGCTCTCTCTAGGGGGCCCAACTGGGTAGGTGTCTTCCTTTCTCACCTGAAGACGGAAACAGATCCAGGTTCCGAAACATCGTGTCCTCTATTACCTAGAATTTCGGACGATGGAAAAAGTCCAAAAACCCAGTAATTCTGGAAGTAATTTTCCGTTATAATGCTGGAAACCCTCTTCAAGATGGCCAAGCTAGGCCCAAACACGAATGAAAACGTAATATTTCAAGAAATTAAAAACTTGGTTACACTGGATGCAACTTATATTTATTGACTATAAACTTTTCTGAAATAATTCTATTTAGAAGTATGCGCGATAGGAGATAAATATCATACGTAATACAGACTCCGTGCCTTGATACCTTATAATACTAATTAAAATTTATCAAATAAAAGCTTCAATCTCTCCAGAAAAATTCTAAGTGACTTTTCCGCACGCCTGGTTACGTATTTGGAAAAATTCCTGGCACGAATAATGAAGAGTTACATGCGAGAAAACAAAATATAAAATAGATCTGTCAATGTAGTTCACAAATACATATTAACCGAAAAAATTTTCTTCTGATTGTAAAAATTGTCAAGAATGAGGGTGAAATATAATTTGCCTTATAATATTAGTCATTTAAAAGTCATAAACAATTTTAGGTGAGTTACTCATTACATTCTATTTGTGAATTTACTGTCTCTCTCTCTGTCATAATCTACCTATTAAAATCCAAATCGACAGTTGAAAATTAAAATGAATTTAAATTTATACTAATGATGCAACTTCTTAGTAGAGAATTAACATAAATTCTACATCGATTACGACTTAAGTGCTCTTACAGGACAGGAATGACGCTGTTCTAGCAGTAAATACAGAAAATGTCAATTCTGTAGGAACATATTAAGAAACCCAAATCAGTAAAATAATCCATAATATATTTCTTTTTGTTGCTAGTGGGGTGGACTAAGTCCCTTGTACTGCGGCCACTTCTGGCCTATTGTACCAGCCCCAGATGATAGGTGAGGGTGATTGTGGAGCAATTGGTGGAATGAAGATTAGCAGGGGAAACCGAAGTACTCGGAGAAAACCTGCCCCAGCACCACTTTGTCCACCACAAATCCCACTTTACCAGACCCGGGATCGAACCCAGGCCGCCGCGATGGGAAATCCATAATATAAGTATGTTTTGTATAAGTATTTTTTTCACTCTATGGTTCTACAGCCTTTCGGACCTTGGTCCCTTTTTCAGTTTCTTTACCTATACACAGTCGTTAGGACTCCTTGGATGGGGGGAGCAGTCTGTAGCAAGGTCGCTATCTACACACAGAATAAACGCACACCATCATACATGCCTCGAGAGGGAATCGAACCCACGACCCCAGTGTTCGAGCGGGCGAAGAAGGTTCATATCTTAGACCAGGCGGCCGCTCTGACGGGTTTGTAGAAACATATATCTAAATTTTATAAAATTAACATTGGAAATATACGGCTCACAACCTTCTCTTAAATGGCGTCTCGCGACAGGTACATTTATTTTTCTCGAAGGATCAATGACAACCACAAAAAGAAATCGTAGCCTCTAAAGCGAGTCCAACGTTCTTCGTTTTTCTTGTTGTAATTAGATTGCTGGTATTAACAGCGCTGTGTTGTGTTGATGTCAGAATTGTGAACTGAAGTTTTCAGTTTGAGTTCAAGAAATGTCGGTACGGTGGATGCCTAGGCCCCACGAAACAAACAGAGGATGTGATGTCAGACGAAACAACACGCCTCTGTTAGCGCTCAGTGGCAGAAGATGGAGTGGTTGCGGTGTATTGAGAAGACGTGTCAGTGCAGCACGAGTGGAGGAGTTGGAGAGTATGAGACACAGAGAGCTCTTGCAGTACAGCCTGCCCAACAAACATATACTCATTCGGAGGCAGAGCGAGCTCCTTAGAACCTTACACATCGACATTGGACGATACCAGATAATCTTGCAGTCGCCAATACAGCATGAAAAGAATCGATCATTCTAATTGGGCGTGAGGATGATTTGTACCACAAATATTTAACGAGGTAGTAATCTCAAATATGCCATAGTTTTTGTCCTATATCCGGTAAAGTTGCCGGTCACGGTAGCCGAGCGGTCTAAGGCATGTACTGTCTTCGCTCGCTTGGAAACCGGGATCGTGGGTTCGAATCCTACTCAGGGCATGGATGTTTAGTTTGTGTGTGTGCGTTTTTCTGTGTTTGTATACAGGTAGATGCCTTGCCCTGAGCTGATCACCTGCCCAAGGAGTCCTACCGAATGTGTAAGATCTAGAAAAACTGAAGTGAACGGAGAAGTTCATGGAGGTAGGCCTAGGCCCATTGGGGCTGTAGTGTCAAGGAAAAAAAAATCCGGTAAAGTTAGCCCAGTCTGGACTCACCCGCCGAAGTGAATCAATGCTCTGATGTACTCGGTATAGAAAGTCTATTTCTACGTACGAGAGAAATAGTAATTTCACTTTCGATTACGACTACACGAAGATATACTCCGTACTCGTATATCTCTATCTTCAGAAGGATTATTTCATTGATGCTTCAGAGCACAATGATTACTCTATGTGCCACATTATTTAAAGTTAAGAGAACTCTACATTTTGCGCACAGAGTGCGCTTGTGGTTCTCGTGTGAATCCCAGAATTAACGGAGATTATTTATATAAGAGCCGATCACTGTGGCAGCGAGGCCTAAGACATGATCTGTCTTCGCCCGCTCAAACACTGCTATCATGGGTTCAAATCTCACTTGAGGCATGGATCTCTGTATGTATTTATTGTGTTTGTGCTATCCTGTGTGTAGGTAGCGGCTTTGCGACAGGCTGATCCCCCGTCGAAGGAGTCCTAGCGACTGTGTATAGGAATAAGAAACTGAAAAAGTGGCGAAGGACCAACAAAGGGGTGTAGAGCCATAGATAGATTTATCTAACAGCATTATTTGATTTATCTGTGTACTTATGGGGCGGTATGGGGTAGGAATTGATTTTCAAATATGACTTAAACTGTTTTCAGAATTTTCAGGTGTTAAACTTGATTAAATAGGCTCTATATCAAGAAGGGGAAATACTGAAATCGTGACAAGTTTAACAAAAACTTGAAGAAAAGTTATATTAAAGATAAAATTACATATTTGCTTAGGAATCAGGACACAGAAGCGCATGTGGAGTGTGGAGGTAAAGATCCATGCTTTCTACATAAGTTAGATGGAGCTCAGCTTCACGCTCCGTCCGCGTGACCGTGTTGAGCAGTCCGGCGAGACCCCATGTATACACAGCACAGCTCTAAACGACACTGTCCCCTCAAACCGTAGCAAGGAATGAAATTCGAAAATCCAGGCCTTTGTAATTCTGAAGGCTAAACTGCAAAATAATGTGACGTATATACCCATTGCTAGACAACGGTTCGGTAAACACATTCCCATAACATACGCGCACCCGACAATTGGACATGGAAGGTGACCGAGAAGAAATGGCAAGAAATGAATAAGACTGTGACAAGAAGACTCCATGTGTGATTTGAAGTGCCAATGAGCCTGTCATAAATCCGTTACCAGGATACGACTAGTGAAGGCTGAGAATTCTAGTGCGTGTGCAACGGCAAATCCAATCATCTAATCCAAAACCCATCTTAAGAAGCAACCCAAATGCGTGATAATATTTTTCTTTCGATAACATTTCCAAATAAATTCTCTTTGACTAAATCGGTTACGATAATCACAGAAATTATTATCAAATTCTGAAACGATCACAGGTTGATTTCTTATCCTCTGTTTTGTTTTTCTGTGCAATATGCATGGGTGCAGACAACGATTATTATGCAATTTGAAATAACAGAGTGATTTGAATTTAATTTAATGAATAAACAGGGACGTTCCAGTGCATTGTGGAACAAAATTACAATAATTAATACAAAGAAAATACAAAAGCGAAACAAGTGAAATAGCGTGAAGTGTGGCTCAAAATTCAGCATGAAAAGCTAAGGCGTGATGAAAAATATGTATATCTATATTTTTAGAGCTAACCTATCCCAAATAATTTATAAATAGCAGCTGTGTTTTTTTATGTTTCCATATGTTATGTTTTATGTTTTTTATTTTTTTTTCTCTCTGTAATCGTTGTTGTATTTGTTGCACTTGTTTGTATTTCTCTGTAATTGTTGTAGTTGTTAATTGTATTTGGTTTGTATTCATTGTGGTAGGATGTCCTTGTTGTTGTTGTATTTGTTGCAGTTGTTTGTATTTCTCTGTAATTGTTGTCGTTGTTAANCCTATACTGAGAGAAAGAAAGACTAGTCCCCGTAATGTGTCGTGATGGATCGAATTTAATTTCAGCTCGGGAGTTTCCTGTGAAATGTGAGTCATTGAGCTTGAGTTGAGTAGAGAAGGTGTCAGTGGAAAACATAGCAAGACAGACAAGCAGAGAGAGAAAATTGGTATGGAGCCTAGTGTTCATAATTCTCTTGTACGCAACGTAGACCAACGAGTCTCGTCTGTGTAATATGTCTCGTTTTCATACAGCCATAAAACCACCATTTTGCACCGTGATCAACTGTTCCACTAAGGACAATAGTGGCGCCTTTACTCCTATCAAGTAGGCTGCGTTTTGAACATGATTCAATATCCCCGTAAGATGGCTTGATACAGAGACGAAGTAATATTGTGACATGCAGACCCATTGCTAGGGAACGCCTCGGTAAACAAGTCACCAGGAAATACGCAACCAACAAGATTATAGCAACTTATAGATAATGCCCGCAATCCACGCACGCAACAATAAAACCGGTGTCGCAGGAGGTGTTTTCTCTGTGGTTCGCATATATACGTTGCTAGGAAACGGCTGTGTTTTCTACGCTGTGGTCTGACCCAAGATTATATAACGAGAAGCCAAAGACCGAAACTACCAAGGCCCGTGTGGAGGCGGGTTCGAATACCTCCACCGTGACCCTGAGAGTCGTAGGAAGTGACGAAAAGGGAAATCTCAAATTTGAGACAGTAATATATGGTCTCTAGTACCAAGGGACTCGGACCCGAGAAAACTGGGCTGGTAAGGACCAGCAGCATATAAAAAAGACAAACCCTTCCTCTCGTCAGAGAGGGCGCCCACAAAAAACAAGACCGTAACTGTCAAACAGTAATAAAGATCTGGTCGCAAGCCCCAGATTGGGTTCGACACAAAGACTGACTGACTGACCATTAGTCGCAATGTGACTTTGACTTTGACATGACTTTACAGTTCAGTTGTACTTTGAAAGTCAGCCTGTGAAGACAAGACTTAGCTTGCAAAAGGTGTTAATAAATCCAGTTACCAATCGAAACCCCGTCTTATAAGTCACACCCATACTTAACTTCTTATATNACCAGACGGTTGTTTTATGCCAAGACAGAGTGGCCGACTGACCGTCGGTCTTAAAATGAGACTCAGACTCAGAAACTGCCAAACAGTAATAAATATCTGGTCATAAGCCCCAGATTGGGTTCGACACAAAGACTGACTGACGGACCATTAGTCGCAATGTGACTTTGACTTTGACATGACTTTACAGTTCAGTTGTACTTTGAAAGTCAGCCTGTGAAGACAAGACTTAGCTTGCAAAAGGTGTTAATAAATCCAGTTACCAATCGAAACCCCGTCTTATAAGTCACACCCATACTTAACTTCTTATATGGAAGACAACCTTTCACAGGCTGCCTTACATGCAACTGTGCGGGTCAGAACATCGAAGAGAAGGAAGAAGAGGTAATGTTTCCCGGGCTTAGATTTGTGTGGTCGCCTCGAGGCAATCAAAATCAGTAACAGCAAATTTAGGTTACGATACTTCTTTTTCGCCCACTTTCCTTATTTTCAAAAAATAAAAACAGGCTTATGCGATCACCATGCTGTCTATATATCCCCCTTATCAACTTTTGAATGCCTGAACCAATATTTATGAAACATGGTGTATATATCATGACACTTGAGCCAATCTCAATGGCGTATTACAGAAATCCCTCCCATCAGTTTGTGTGTCTATATGTGTGTCTCATTAACTTTGCTAGGCAACGGCTCGGTAAACATGTTCCTGCTGCAACTAACAAGCGCAAAAATATGAAAGTTATTGGAGGTGTCATTTTCTGTGCGGTTCGTGTCATATCAAAGGAAAGTAGGAGATTGGTTCTTTTTATAACTTCTTTCTCTTTATTATTATTTATTATAATATTATTATTTTTTATTGCTAGTGGGGTGGGACTAAGTCCCTTGTACTGCGGTCACTTCTGGCCTATTGTACCAGCCCCAGATTATAGGTGAGGATGATTGTGGAGCAATTGGTGGAATGAAGATTGGCAGGGGAAATCGAAGTACTGGGAGAAGACCTGCCCCAGCGCCACTTTGCCCACCACAAATTCCACTTGAGCAGACCCGAGATCGAACCCGGGCCGCCGCAGAGGGAAGCCAGCGAATAACCGCTTGAGCTATGGCGCGGCCATTTCTTATAATAACTAAAATATAAATTACTTATCCGGGGTTTTACAAAAGCGACTGTATCAATAAACTCTGTGGATTATATCTCCGTTTGTTGTTTTCTTATGGAAACGAAATACATTTTTGCTCATGTGTGCAAACAAAGCGAACGACATACAAGCACACATATCACCAAAACCTAACAGTGCAGGCACTTCTACCAAAAAATACATCTAAACGGCACAACTTCACCTTTTCGGAAAATATTTAAATATTATATTTTTATTACTGGGATGAGCGTGAGAAAATCTTCTCCAGCGCCACTTTGTCCACCATAATTCCCATATAACCTGACTCGGGTTCGAACCCGGACCGCCACGGTGGGAAGCCAGCGACTAACAGCCTGAGTTATGGCACGGCCCAAAATATTTAGATAAGTTACATAACCTTTTGTTAATAAAATTATGCTTACATATTTGGGCGTAAAGTAATACGTAGAGCCTGATATCACTACGTCATATTCGCAGATATCTAAGAAACATAGGATAGGACAGCAACAGACAACGTGGCACGACACACCCCAGTCAACACAATTCAAATAACTTTGGCCTATATGTACGAATTTTAACATAGTACAAGTTTTAGCGTTTATAAGAAATTTGTGACTCGGATATTTTAAATCATTTATTTTATATTGTCACGTATTTGGGATTAGCGTGACTAATAATAATGGTTTCTGGGTTTGATGATTGGGTTAATTGTCACTTCTTTACAATTAAGTCAATAATAAGAGCTCACACATTGAATTCCTTCTGAACGCCGTGTCTCTGACGAATCCGTATGACGAACCTCTGACTTCACTGAGCGCACGAATGAACTCCCTTTTATAACTTCCACGCGGCCTAAATATATATATCCATGCCGAACAATTACCGTATTTACGCATGTATAGGCCGCGTGCGTGTATAGGCCGCAGCACAATTTTCAGACAGAAATTATAGAAAAAATAATTTTCTAGGAATATTATTTCAGGAGTATTACACCCTGTATTACTAATTATGAATATAATTTTTTTTTAAATGAAGTGTGATTTCGAATATAAGCCGCACCCCAGTTTTCCTCTTGAATTTTTGGCAAAAAATGTGCGGCCTATACATGCGTAAATACGGTAATTGCATTCTGTTATTCTGTTTCTTTTTGTTTTGTCTTTGTTAATATTCGTCGCAGCGGAAACGTGATTACCAAGCCGTTGTTCAGCAACGGACGTCCGTTCCGGCTTTCAGCCGTCATGTACCATCTATTTTAACGCAATAAAACTGCATTCTGCCCACACAGTGTGTATCAGTGCTTTTCTTACGTTTCTCAGAATAAACGGAAATTATTTCATCATCCAGCAAATATCCGCTTGATTTTCATGGCGTAGACGTAATGTTTCCTGTGAGGTACGAACTGCAAGACAGACTGGCCGACTGACCCGTCAGCCGTAACGTGACTTTGTCTTTGACTTTGACTATGACCGCCGTCCTCTGTTCATAGAGGGCGCCCCAGATACAATTCCGCAACTGTCTGACTAACAAAAATATGGTCTTGGGCCCCAGTTGGGGCTTGACACCATGATAAACTGACCGTCAGCCATAACATAACTTTCTCTTTCACATCTACTATCACCGCAAGCGTTCAGTTGCAGAAAAAATGCTGGACGTGAGATTCAAGGGGCTTGGCGCCAAGACGAACTGATTGGCGGTAAACCGCCAGTCGTAAGTAACTCTTGACTCTGACTCAGACTCAGTCTTTAAAGGGTTAATATAGTACACCTCCTGAAGATGGTTTTGTAAGGTCGGAACATATAGGGATCTTACTACATGCAATCAACATACGGAAATAAAACTAGATATATACTTAGATCTTAATGCGCATCTTGAGCTAATAACGGAGACAATACACGCATGTTGGGCGGAAGCGTTATTATCCACCAGTAAGACTACACGGAATCACAGCCTAGAATATCACAATCTGCACTATTCCCACTGCTAAAATTGAAACAGGCAAGATCTCGCCAGACAACTCTGCATCCTGCAGTACGCTTGCGCTAACACCTAACTTAACAGACTACAGCATATACCTAAAGAACGGTCATGCCATATGCACAGCGGAACTGCGAGGCTGTAATATATTGTAGTACGATTCAACTAATCCTGTAATTGGAGAAATGTAATTAGTGGGAATCAATTTGTATGTCGAGGGAGCTGGGTTCATGGCAGTAACCGCACAATACACTGCTAACTGCAGTATATAGCGAACTGGAAAGATTCCCCTCATGTGCAACCCTTTCTAAATGACCTGACATTATTACGCTCTTAAACAATTAATAACAAAAGAATTTATCACAAGTCAGTTTTAATGGAAGTTCCCCTTTCATCAGCTGATATCATTAATCTGTGACAGCAAGTGCACAATGCTACTCGCTGCAAATGAATGCACGCGTTAACAGTAACCGTCCTGTTTCATCCTCAAATCCTTTGACTATTTGTGGAGATATGGACGGTTTCGAAGTTGTCTGTGTTACGGGTTGGATGACAGAGGAATCGGGGTTCTGTTCTTGGTAGAGCAACAGATTTTCTCTCTCGTCCACAACGCCCAGACCGGACCTGGGACACACCCAGCATTCTATACCAGGGATAATGCAGCCGGGGAGGAAAGCTGGTCATTCATCTCCATCTAGCGCCGAAGTTAAGAATGCGTTTTGCTTCGCGAATCACCTTCATGGCGTGATGCTTAATTTATTAAGCACAGGGACAACTTTACTACATTCATGAGCCTATAATATAACGTACAGCACAGCAGTGACTTGTCTCAGAAAGACTTAATGTTCATTTGACTAATTCTATGGAGAAGAATCTGTCTTGAGAAACTAATGGCCACTAACCTAGTCAGAAAATTCTCCGCTTTTTGCCGAAACTGAAATTTCGTTACAACTTGCTGGACACACTGAGCCATATGAATCCAATATACATCCTTACACCATATTCTCCAACGTCAATTTTAATATCAAGATTATCTTAAGGGCCGTGACGCGGTATACATTGGTGGACACTAATGTGTCTACACATTGGCCGCGCGGTGTTCAAATATTTTCACCCTCTCAGGCACTGGTGTCGTGAGTTCAAATCCCACTGAAGGCATGAATGTCTGTCTGCGTTTATTCTGCGTGTGTGTTGTGCTGTCTAGGATGCGGCCTTGGGAAGGGCTGATCCCCTGTCCAAGGAGGCCTAATAACTGTTCGTACGATACAATTTTCGGAATTAATTAATTCTGAAAGGGCCAGTCCAGAGAGCCTAATCAGTGAAGGGAGAAGAAGAAATACGCAGATAATGAGCTGGAGTTCAAAGACATAAATTGTTAAGGCTGAATAATACTGTACTTTTCACACGGAACCCTACACTATAAAACTCGGGAGTCAAAAAAGGTAAACTTCTCCCTGTATCAGCCCGTGAAGGCCCATTGGGGTTGTGAGACGTCGAGGCTCCCACAGTTTCTACGTAATCGGCTCATAGATAGCGATGAGGTTGTCAGCCTTACGCGCCGACCGTCCTTTATCCTCAGGAAGATTCCTAGTACTCATTTCCTTTAGAGGTTGTGTCGACCCCAGGACCATAGTGCGGCTGGAAGGATTGGGTCAATTAAAAATCCATTGACCTCATTGGGAATCGAACCTGCGACCTTCCGTTTTGTGGCATAGTGCGTCAAACAACTAAGCCAAAACGTGCCCATAATCGGGGGTAGGAGAGAGAAAGATTATATGTTCACAATAAATAATCATCAAGTATTGATCCAAGCATTACGTGGTACTATTGTATATGAATGCAGAACCAGCGACGGTTCGAGCCACCTTTGTTCATATCGTACTGAAAGAGGTCTCGGTGGTAATTTCATGAAGGCAAGACCTGTCATGTTTAAATGGTATGAGGCCTCCATTAGGAGGAAGGGCTGAAAATGGCTTCAGCATGTCATTCGATAGTATAGTATCCGCAGTGGCAACTCCATGAGATCTGATAATATGCGTCTCATTCCTCCCTCTTTCCTTTATACGTAATCAGAGCGTCTCTCGGGCGCATTTATCATCCAATAGTGACACTTCGCAGGTACAGACACATACCGCCCGCGCTTGCATAATAATTTAGCGCCATTTGAAGGGAGAAATTCCAGACAGGTGGAATCAGGCATACGAGAATATGAATAATGATGTTTTCCTATTTCAGAAAGACTTCACTACGGATACTATTGTAGAGTCTATGGAACTACATGAATTAAATACCGGGGATAATATAAGCATGACTATTATCCTATCTGGGCATACCATAACTCCGCTTTATGATGCATAACTGCGATGTTATGTGGTGGGGAGGGGGTTGGGTGGGGAGACACGAGATTTCGAACAACCGAGCAGTACTGCTTCAGCCATCAATTCAGAATTATTATTATTCTGCTATAAAATATACCTCGCCGATGGATTATGCACGAAATCCCTTCCCCTCTCTCCCACTCATCCCCTCCCCCGTCTCTTTCCCCTCCAGAAAGATTAATGTCGCTATGAATTAAAAAGATTTCCCCTCTGCCACGCTACTAAGCTACATATATTTTGTGCTGCATTTGGTCCAATAATCCATGCGCACGGGTCTATGGAAACCGTAAGCGTACGTATATTCGACTAAGTCCTACCCCAGCGAGGTTTACACCTGCTGCCCCAGACAAAGTAAGCATTATTATCGATTAAATATTAATAACCTTCCATTAGGCAGAGAGGGATAGAAGCTTATGGAGGAGGCTAGATGGTAGGGATTGTGTAACGTGTCTTTGTGGGTTGAGTGTTTGCAAGAGGGTACGTGCTCTGTAGTATCGTCGAAGTAAAGAGGAAAAGAGCTTCTCAGCTAAAGAGAATGTTGAACTTTCAAAGTTGGCGAGCCTGTCATGTTATAAGAACACGAATAACTTGCTGTAACTTTCTTTTCAATGAAAAGCGACGAAATAAAATCTTCATACGAGAATGATCTGAACATCAGCAGCTTATTTTAAAATTTCCGCTCGTTGTAGTCTTACTAAAGTCATGATCCATATACAGCACAAATGACAGCTTCATACACACTGCAATGGGGTATACGGGGAGCTACAACGTACGTAAGACGCGACTTATTTATTAAATTAAGAGGTTATTTTAAGATCATTTAAGTAAATATATAAATCAAATTACTTCATTCTATGGCGAATTAGATATAGACATAATTCTGAAAACGTTACGCTGAACAGAAGCTGGATACAGTATCTAATGCCATGAACGATTCCTTTTTCCTCTCCTCTTGCTCCAACTTTGGAGCATAGAGCTGATTTCTCAGTTTCATGATCATTTTTACAGATGGTAGGACTCCTTGGACGGGTGAACAGCTTGGAACACAAGGCTTCTACCTAAATACAGGACAGCACAAACACAGAATAAACACATATACATACCAAACATCCATGTATTAATTTGGATTCGAACCCACGATCCCGACTTCCGAGAGAGCAAAGACAGTACATGCCTTAGGCCGCGCGGCTACCGTGACCGGCTGTCACGAACGAATACCGAAAATTATTTCTACAGGCCTAATGCAAAGCATTAAATAAATCCTAAGTGGAATAAGTGTACAAACTGCTATCAATGCATCACGGCTGTCGTCTACCACCTTCAACATCATCTTCACTGAATCCACCTCATTCTGCAATTCGGAATGGAGTCTATCTTCTGCCGATAAAAGTCACCGTACCTCTCAACTCTAGTAGTAATCCTTCACCCATCTATAAGAACATCTTCAGCTGTGATAACTCCTGTTTTGTCTCACCCTTTCTGTACCAGCCCCGTCGAAGTTTATCATAAGCGATACCTCACAAAAGAAACGAGGATACTGCTCAAGCTGGGAAGTAGGAAGGCAAGAATCTTCCAGAAATTCTGCTGGTCTTCTAGTGAGTTTCTCCGCTGAAATTCCCAAGCCCACGCAGATTCCATTTCCTTTTTTGTGGTGAAGGTTCGTATGTCTTTGATGCCTATGGAACAGACGTTATGCAATCCAGTACCCTGTCAAGATGGGGACACCCAGGAAGAACTACACCGTGGCCTCCAAGGCTTAGGCGAGAAAGAGAAGAAAGCTTCAATCAACAATGTGGGGGTGGGTTTGACGCCACCCACAAATCTCAACGCAGCGAGATCCAAGGCAAATTCTAGAAGCAACACGAGCCACAGGCCTGGTAAGGGCCACGTGAAGATACACAACCAGAAGTTGGGCTTCATCAAGGCGCAGGCCAAGCATCAGTTGGAGGAAGACAGACGCAAGGCGGAAGCGACATAATGAAAGCGCGCTACGATCGCCTGGCAGAGTAGGTAAGCAAGTGCGGCAGTATCGCCAAAGCGACACTAGAGTAAAATTATCCAAACTCCAAACATCGTGGCAGACACCCTGGTCAACGACGTGGTGTACTGGACTCAATGACAACTTAGAACAAAGATGGTGGAAGTACATCTGGACTGACTAGAGCATTACAAGGCAACCGCTCGAGACGAGTAGCCCTAAGGAGGGAGAAATTGGCGAACCATACAACGAGATATAATCCACAAAGAACGAAGGCTGGACTCCATCTAAATCGGACGACGCGTCAGGCCCAACATGTCACGGTGCCATCCGTGAGGACTATTATAGACGCAGGAGAGCCCCTCGGAATATAAGAAATGGCTGTACGACTGTAGTCTATTTTGGACGAACAGCTTTAAGGAGGGAACGATGTGACATAATGGCTGAAACCCAGAATATGAGAGCGAGAAGAGGGCTACGCAACGTCTGGTAAACACCGACTATAGCGTGTTTTCTATGTGGCCGCGCCGTTTTCTGTGCTGTCGGTTCCGAGACTAGGACAAATGGGACAAGCCAGTCATTTGCAGTTGAGGGAGTTGTGAGACGGTAGCCAGCCGATGAGCACATGAACATCAGAGGAATCTACATTGTTATGAGCCGTTACCAAGCACCGGTTACTGGAGGTCAATGAAGACTGAACAAATTTGTTTGCAATAGCGATTTGTAAATGTGCTGTTTAGTGAGAGTGTTATATTTTTTTGTACTCAAGACCTATATGTGTTCAATAAACCCAATTATCTGACCAAACCCTGTAACTAGTCACAAACAGGTAACAATATAAATAAATAACACATATACTAATGTTAAATGGTATAAATGAGAAATACTTACGAAATTCTGGATAAGAAAACTGAAGGGAAGAAACCAGTTTGGGGATTTAGACATAGATTGGAGAATAATATTAAAGTGAATCAAAAGAAACAGCGAGTGAGGTGTACGGACTGGCTAAGAATATGCCCCAACGACGAGGGCTTTTTTTGAACAAGGTAATGAACATTCCGATTCCCCTGAAAGGTGGAGAATGCTTTGATTAGGTGAGCGACTATTAGCTTCTTATAAAGAACTCTGTTTCGTTCAATGCGTTCAGTAATACAAACACATAAAATATAATGTCAATACTTCAGAGCACGAAACAAAAAAATACATGTACTTGACACTTCCATTAAATATAAGCGCGTGAGTCTTGGTTCCTAATTCCGTAATCTTTCTGGAAGTTAAATCGGATCTTTGTTCTTTATCCTGACGCGGAAATAATAATGTTCTTTTCTTTATCCGTCTTTATTCGTCTCCGCTTACCCCGTTCTCATCATGAAATTCTGCTTTCCCTTACGATGGTTACATAATTGAACTGTGTGTCTGCTGCTGTAAGGTTCAGAATTCCATCCGTCCCTCCTTACTTGTAACAGAAGGATAATGTAAGGATACAAAAAAAGTGACAGTGACTGAACGCAGATTACTCTCGGGTATGAAAGGAAACGTAGTAAGTTAAAGTTTAAACCTCTATAGTGATTCATTTTAATCTAGGAAAATGAATCTTGTAGCTCTTTTTAACATCAAAAGGAGTAACAAATGAAATGGAAGAACACAGAAGCGTTTGCTAGAGCAGATAAAGTATATAAAAAAATATGAGACCCCATTTAGACTGAACTTCATCAAGGAGAGGAAAGAAAGTGAAAAGGAATTTCTGTGACAACTTTTGTCAATCTTGAATGGGGCAAATCCGAGCGACAGTGGGTAAAGGTACGATAGACTGTTGAAAGTAGGGATTACCACAAGGATTTACTTTCCCCATCAAGTTTTCGGTGATGAAGGAATAAGTCAAAAGTCCCTCTTCTATGATGCATGTCTCAAGTCTTTCTCTCTCTCTCTCTCTCTCTCTACATTTTAAGAAAAGAAACAGGCTATAGAATATGAAACATTTTCTCTTCAACCTTCAACGGTTTCTGTAATGATGAGTAGAAACCGTACTTAAAAGCATTACACTGTACTTCCGTTTAGTGGCTACTTTAAATGAAAGAAGTTTCTATCTTCATTAAGATAATAACAGACAGACAAATGTCGATTAAAGGGCACGGCAGTAGTGTTGAATTGCGGCCTAACTGTCCCGGCGCTTGCATAAAAAAGGAGGATAGCTACCCACAGTTGTCGCTGCAAGAATGACAGTGTTACTCCGCGGTGAACACAGCGTCGGTGACTTCCTTGTCGCTCTACCTTACATGTCTTTTTTCCCCTCCATTAAGAATACGAGAACCATTCTTTTATTTGGGTGAAGAGAATATTCTTCCCCTTTTTCAGTCCTTTAGTTGCATGTCTGAATATTTAGATGGTGACTTACAACTAACATGTTTAATTCGAACTAATGACACCCTGCCCAGTCAAGCAGGAGCAGACTTACAGGGGTATTCAAAATCTCATTCGGATTAATGGGCACAGTAATTAACGTTTTTGTTTGAAGGGACTTTAATATAGATTGGGCAGTCCACAGTCACGGACGTGGTCAAGCCGCGTTGGCAAAATGCTTTATAATTAGGCAGAGCCCATAAAAGAGTAGTTACATAACTGTAAGCACTGAGATGAGTTCTGCTTTTCCGAATAAAACAACGTCAAAATTCTAACACTTTAATTAAAGTTACTGTCTGGTACAGTTCAGTCGGTGTAGAGAGTATGTTACGGTGTGTGTGACAGATGAATTGGGGTTCGACACTTTGGGGTCTATCTAACTTCCCATCTCATGATGTAGTAACATCTTACTCGTGGTTAAAACGGCCGGGGTATGAAGCTATCCACTCATTTCCATCAAATGGTGAGGTTAAGTATGCATGGAGCCATAACTTTAATCCTCTATACGACTTCATGGCAAGGTGCTTAATTAAGCACAGGGACAATTTGTTTTGCTTAAATTAAATTCCTTCTGACAAAGAAAATCACTAAATCATTGGTGAAAATGGAAAAGCAAATATAAAAAAACATGCACTAAACATAACAAAGCTTGACGAATGTATATTCTCTGAGACACTGCTGTTGTTTCATTCCGTGCATGCTCGTAATTTTACTGTAAGAAAAGTTTGTTGCATAATACATAACAATGGTTAAAAGTCAGACAATCGAGACCAAATTTGTTACTGGTTACAATTATAAACATATTAAAATTATTATAAATTATTATCAATTATATATTACAAATGGTCGGCAAATAAATTTCACACTGAAACCGAGTTTACAACTGATGGCTTATAAACAGAACATCATAGAGAATTTGTAAGTATTTGAACGATATATCTCCATGCCAAATTCCATACGTCTTAGTCCAAGAGTTCATTGCCTCCAAGAAACCGTTGTTCTTTAGTTTGCACCTTAACAAACGGCAAATCATTTACAAAGGCTATTGTCAAACATCTCTCTGTATTATGTAGGTGGCTCTAGTGTCGGCCTGATCTCAGAGGTTCAAGAGCCCGCCATGTTCCCATTGTCGATCTTAGAAAAAACACGAGTATATTGTGATTTATAAAGGTGTAACTTTCATATCAAATTGCATAAATATTGGTTAATAATTTCTAAAGTTGAAAGACAACATATACATAGCATGGCGACCACATAAGCCTACAATTTTCGATACAAAAGGGAAATAAGTTAATTTACTCAGTAAAACTACCCTTGTAAGAGGCCGTGGAGGTCCATAAGGTTGTGAGACGTCGAGGCTCCTTACTTACTTACTCATGGAGCTGAGCACATCTGGAATAGCCTCCAATTCTAAAGCTACTCAAGAATTTCCCCAAATTTTATGGAACCTGAAGGTTCATTATCGTGTTCACAAGAGCCCTCACTGGTCACTATCCTGACACAGATCAATCCAATCCATGCCATCCCATCCTATCTCTCTCTGACATCCATTTTAATATCGTTCACCCATCTACGCCTTGGTCTTCCCAGTGGTCTCTTTCCTTCTGGCTTTCCCACCAATATCCTACACGCATTCCTCGTCTCCCCATTCGTGCTACATGCCCTGCCAATCTCATCCTCCTTGACTTGATCTTTCTAGTTATACTTGGAGAAGAGTACAAGTTATGAAGCTCCTCATTATGCAGTTTTCCAGCCTCCTGTCACTTCATCTCTCTTCGGTCAAAATATTCTCCTCAACACCCTGTTCTCAAACACCCTCAGTCTATCTTCCTCCATTAATGTCCGAGACCAAGTCACACCCATACAGAACCACAGACAAAATTATAGTTTTGAAAATGCAAATTTTATGTTTTTGGACAGCAGACGAGAAGACTAAAGTTTCAGGACTGAATGGTAGCAAGCATTACCCAAGTTCAATCACCTCTTAATTTCCTCTTGAATCAGGTTTCAATCTGTTATCGTTCCCAAATATCAGAACTGTGCCACATTTTCAAAACATCTGTTTCTTATCTTTATGTCATGATTTTGCCCTGCATTTTGGTGATGAGACGGCAACATATACTTAGTTTTCTCAGTGTTTACTTCTAGATCAACCTCTTTACTTACTTCAATTAATGTTTGTGTGTTTTTCTTTATGGTATCTATATTATCACCCAGTAGATTCACATCATCAGCAAAGGCCAACAGCTGATGTGTCCCGTTATTTTCAGTCCCACCTGGTTTCCCTTGAACTTCCTAATGGCATATTCTAAAGCAAAGTTGAAAAGGAGTGACGATAAAGCATCTCCTTATTTTAGACCATTCTGGATAAGAAATTTATCAGACAAATATTTACATACACGGACTTTACTACACGTTTTCTTTAAACAAATTTTAATCAACCTAACTAGTTTCACGGGTATCCCAAACTCTGTCAGAATACTGTACAATACATCCTTTCTAAGTGAATCATAGGCTTTGTTGAAGTCTATTAATAGCTGATATTCTGTCTCATCGTACTCCCATTTTCTCTCAAATATCTGACGAATGCAAAATCCCAGATACATTTTTAGACAATCGGATCGCTGATAGCGGTGAGGTTGTCAGCCTTACGCGCCGACCGCCTTTGCCCCACAGGAAGAATCCTGGTACTCATTTCTGATAAAGGCTGAGTCGATCCCAGGGCCATATTGCGGCTGGAAGAATTAGGTCAATTGAAAAACCCAATGACATCGGGAATCGAACCCGCGATCCTCCGGCTTGTAACACAGTGCCTCAATTGACTATGCTTCTGTGCTCCAGTTAATGTATCTAATTGTGGCTTATTTAACCAAGATGCCAATACTTCGCACTGTGTGGCACCGAAAAACTTATTGATAGTGAACAATTATTTGGAGAGTATTTCCAGATGTTTTCATCTCCGTTAGCACAATCGTTGTGTAGGTACACGATATTAACGCGTGTTTCGGCCATCATCAGGTATGTACATGCGCTGTTGGGTTCACTGCCCACGCCTTACATTGACCAATGCTTATCTGGGCATGTTATCATAAGATGTATCCATACATAAGCTGTGATGACAGAAAAAATACAATTGGGAATACAACATAACATGACTCAACGTTACAATACTGTATTTATTTATAACTGGAAATTATTGCTACGCGTATATGTGTGACAATAGACGGGATTTAGTTTGGTGAATAGAATTATTGACCACTTACAGGTCGTAACTACAAATAACTATAACACTGTCACTATTTTCGTATTTTACAGTTCTTTAGAGCAGACAGTCTTGTGTTCTCAGTCTGTTACTAGACGTTCCCTGGCAACGGCTCTAACAATGACTACTCCTCTGCCTCCGGATTCAAGTCCTTTCGTCCAGACTCCCGTAGAGAACTAAGTTCTAACCTTCTTCCTTGCTTATAATATCTCGGCATGGACCACATAGAAAACACAGCTATATTATTGTTGCGTTCGTGTCTCTTGCTGCGGGAACGTGTTTACCTAGCAGTTGCTCAGATACGGCCCTGGTATATCCTTCAATCTCGCGGTCGTTGCATAGCAACGGCTGTACACGCCACATTATTTTGGTAGAAAATAGTCGCGGCCTAATTTAAGGTTCTATCCCGGAATTTGTATGAAAATGGCTAACTGAGACTACAAAACACAGTAGTCGGGATAGCTCGGGGCGAGAATCGAACCGAGCATCTCTCAAACTCAAGCAAGAAGTATAAGGTTTTTCTAAATGATTGTAAGGGTTCTGTAGCTGTCTCTTGAACATTCGCAATTTTGAGATATGACGTCATATTTTTTCCCACATATGAATGCGGCAAATACAGCATTAAAAATAAAATTATTGAGTTACATTTTAATATTCCGTAAGCAGTTTTATTTTCTTTCTTTCGGTTTGAATATTATAGGCCTCGGAAACCCCGACAATAATTTAGAATTACATTGTATTACAGTTTGAAGCACAATGTTCTGTGAAAGTGGGCGAATAAAATGGGCTGTGTGAGGAAGAAAGTCCAGTGAATATTTGGACACCGATGAAATCTCATGGCATCCATATTGCTTCCTATTCAGCAAGCTATCCGCCTATCTCAAGCAGCTCTTGTGATTTTGCAGTAATAATTAGCAACGTATTTTCAGCGGATGGTAGCCGTGGGATTCACACTAACTCCATCCTTGTACAGCTAATAGGGTAAACCGTTCATAACAGTGTGGTTCCCTGTCTCTTAGGAGTAAACGCATTTCAGACCGAACCTATATCATTTGATACCTTCCCCATGTTTGGCCGTCTGTAAGCCTGAATATGTATCAGATTGCTGCTTGTTAATTCATTTGCATGAAATGCCATAATGATACTTAATAAGCTACTTAGTTGTCTATTTAAGCACGATCTAGTAGGTTGTAATGCCGTGTAGTTCGAGAGAAGATCGCCTGAGGATTTGTAGGAATATACGAGTGCTGTGACATGTCAAGGCATTGCCAGGCAACGGCTCGATAAACACCCCGCGATATACGCACACAACAATAGGACGAATGTTTATAGCTCGTTGCTAGGCTACAGTCAGCTCACTGGCGAGACAGTTATCATGTGACTTGTTTTCTATGCGGTCTGAGCTAAGCAACAATAAAACTGTGTTTTCTGTTCGTGGTCCGTGCCGAGAAGATATGAGAGAATACGGGAATGGGAAATGACTTCGCTTGAGTTCCGAAGTTCTAAGCGAACAGCAGTGTGGCCAGAAGAAGAATGAGAAGACTTAGTGTGTGACTTTACATATGCTACAGTTACAGTAATCTTGAGAGTCTAAGAACTAATTGTAGTTACGTCTAGTGAAGATCCAGTAAACCGATTCACCAATCCAAAACCCCGTCTTAGTTACTGAAACACGTGACAACATCGTCTACATTTTCAGTGTGAAAAGAAAACCAAGGAAGAAACGAGCAATAATAAGCATTCAAACAGGTCTGCTTATTAGTGATTTCTTGTTTCGCTTACTTTTCTGCTCTGATGTTGGCGATGATATACGACGTCCGTTTTTGTAAACACTGCCACCGGGCAGAAGCCCAATTGCAGTAAAAAATAAATATATGTATATATTATACCTCCGAATGGTCGACGGAATTCTTCCGAACTACACAGTTATCTATCAACATTTAATAAAATATGTTTTAAAACCTATGTTTTCTGAGATATAACGTCGTGTAGTGCGTTAAAAGTCAACTGATGTTTCGGAGGAAAATATCACCTCCATCTTCAGGAACCAAGAAAAAGTTAAACAAGGAACCAGTGTGAAGCAGGTAGCAAGCAGAGCTGTGAGAACCTCAAACCTTACAAATTTGTTTGAAAACGTAGCTGTACATGTGTGGATGGAAGGCGCTTATTAATGCTGCATATCGATCAAAATCCCTAACAGTCACATTAACAGAAATATTAACGAAGCAGGTTAGCGTAGCGGCAACGCTCTGGAATCGGCAGTCACTATCTTCGGATTTCGGAAAGGACAATGACTGTCCTGACTAAAATCTGTCGTGGTTTTCTTTGGCCCCTTTACTCAGAGTTGGAGCCAGCACATAGATGAGATCAAGACCGACTGTTCGCAAAGCTTCCTACTTCATCCTCTCATTCGACTCTATATCTTACAGCTAGAGACATCTTCATGAAAAAGTCACACAAGAAATAAATAAGTAAAAAATGGGGTATAAATATTTTTGATTCGAAGAGCGGCGACTAATTTATTATTAAGTAAACATTAAGCGAACTGGAAAATACTGCATAATGAGAAACATCATATTTTGACAGGGATTTATAAGAAATGTATGATTCGGATATTAAAGTCCTTATACAGTATATTAATATGCACGCTCATATACATGAAGTGTAGAGCTTCCTATTAATATGGGACAACTCCTGAAGATTGTCTTGTATGACAGAAATATGCCGGGGTTTTAACAGCATGCAATCAACACAAAGTAATGAATTAGATAAAATTAGATTTTAATTTATATCTTATTCTAATAAGGAACACCATAATTTATAATTTTCACCAAGTATTATTATGCTGATCAAATCGAGCAAGAGGCGATACGCAGGAAGTGTACGATTATAAAGCGTAAGAGAGATAATAAATATAGCGTAGTCGGTATAGAGACTGGCTAGGGGCTGGACGACCGAGGGATAGGAGTTTGAATCCCAGTAAGGTCAAAAAAAAAATTTCTCCACAGTGTCCAGACCGGCTCTGCGCCGACCCAGCCTCCTATCCACTGGGTACCGGGGGCTCTTTCCCCGGAAGAAAGGCGGCTGGGGCGTGAAGCTGACCACTTACCTCCAACTAGCGCCGAGGTCAAGAAAATGAGGATCTATACATCCACACCCCCATACGTCTTCATGGTCTAGTGCTCAATTAGTTAAGCACATGGACAACTTTACCTTTGCATGCATCGTACAATGTTACAGTCCGAAAGCCAGAAGAGAGGAAATCACTAGGGAGATCCAGGTTTAGATGGAAGGATAATATTAGATTAAATCCTAATATTATAGCGCTTTATCACCACCTTCGTCGTCGTCATGATCATCATCATCATCATCATCATCATCGTCATTAATAAAACAGTCCATTTTGAGTCACAGCATTTTTTGAAGATCCTAGTAGATCGCATCCGGTTTTCAATTGCTTGGATTTCGCAACAATTATCATTTTACAGAGCAATGTCGTCAGCCTTGCGACTAACAACCCAAACCTGGTGAACCAGGTCTATATACAGTAAGGTCCAAAAAATGTACTTACTCTTTGATAGTCAATATCTTTGGAACAAAATGACTTGTAGTACAATTCTTCCGAGGTAGTGTAGTGTAATGTTTCCTCGACAGATGGCGAAGGTCGCATGAGTCACGTGAATGTCGTGCCGCGTGCGCGCTGCGAGCAGAAGACAGCAGCAACAATGGCTGAAAGGTTGTTCTTTGAGCAACGCAAGGCTGTACTGGAGTGGTACCGGACGAGGCGCAATTCAAAATGAACGGTACTATTAACCGCCACAATTGTGTGTATTTTTTTCCCCATTGGCACTACAGCCCCAGTGGGCGTAGGCCTACCTCCATGAACTTCTCCGTTTAGGTTTTTCTAGATGTTACACATTCGGTAGGACTCCTTGGGCGGGATTGTGTGTATTGGGCTCCTGTAAATGCACACGTTCACGTGGGCAAGGAAGTGAATCTACCGGGTGTTAATGTGTGGTGTGGTCTGTCATCGCCCAGTTTGATTGGTCCTTTCTTCTTTGAAGGTACCGTAAGTGGTCAGGTGTATCTCGATATGCTTCAGACATCGATTTTCCCTCCCATTCGAGAGCTGTTTGGAGATGAGAGATTTTACCTACAGCAAGATGGTGCTCCACCTCACTACCATCGAGATGTCAGGGCGTACTGGATGACACTCTACATGGACGATGGATAGGTCGAAGAGGTGCTATTGAATACCCACCACGGTCTCCAAACCTAACACCTTGAAGGATTGAAGGATGAAGTTTATCGACAAAAGCGAGCTACACTGAAAGCGCTACGAGAAACCATCGAAGCGTCGTGTGCAGCCATCACACCGGACACACTGACAGCTGTAGTTTGCTCAGCAGTTCGGCGGCATCGACGCTGTTTAGCCGCTGATGGTTGTCACTTTGAACACATACAATGACTCTCTCTCTCTCTCCTCGCAACAATTGTAACTACATGTCATTTTGTTCAAAAGATATTGACTATCAAAGAGTGAGTACATTTTTTTGGACCCCTCTGTATTTATGTTAGAACTACCTAACCCTCTACTTACTCACCTACCTAGCCCTGTTGCTCCCACTTGGAGCATAAGGTATCCGTGAAAAGCTTCGTTTCACTTCAGTTTGTTAAACCTTGACAGTCGGTAAGACTCCTTTGACGGGGGATCAGCCCGTCGCAAGGCCGCTACCTACACACAGAACACAAACACAGAATAAATGCACACAGACATCCATGACTTGAGTGGGATTCGAACCCACGATCCCAGTGTTCGAGTGGGGAAAGACAGTTCATGCCTTAGACATGATCGGCTATGTCACAGCACTGTGAATAAAATGCAATGGATGTCTCTTGTGAACAGGGTAATACATCTTGAGGTTTCATAAAACGGGAAGGAATATCTTAGCTTAACATGAAGGACTTTGTGCCAGCGTCTTACCCATGCAGTAGGAGGAATACTCGTATTACTTGATGTCTGTAGCTATCAAATTCTGCCCATGGCAGCTGCTCTGTATCAAAATATTTTATGGCTACGTCTACAAATACTGCCGTGAGTCATTCATGAAAACATTTCATACGCAGGACGATCTTCTTGCCAGGGGGCCCAGACATTCAGCAATAAAACTGGTATTTTATGTACTATATATACATTTCGTGCTTTGCCCGCTTGTCTCTATGAACTTCCCTTTTGCGGGACACTTGACAATATTCCCGCGAGTTGTGGTGCTTTCACGTGTGTCAACGAAAATTACTGTATTCTGTGGTGTGTCGCCATATAATCCAATAGATCATTACCAAGCTTTCGGAGGAACTTACTGGCTCCATCTTTAGGGTAGAAGAATAAGCTGAGAGGGAAGGGGACGGTCATTAAAATTCCCGCTGATTCTTTCAGCATTCTCCATATTGCTACTATACGATATCCCCCTGCGCCCCCTTACATATATCTATACCATAGAGACATAATGCTATTCTGAAACGTCAGTATATATTTATCAGATTACATCACTGGATTTAGAATAGTTCTGACAGTTTAACTAAGGTCTGGTCGGGGATCGACTCAAGTCAGGGGAGAAATTCTTATAGTCTCCACAGCGTTCGGATCGATGTAGTGGTCCACCAAGCCTCCTATCCAATGACACTGGGGGCTCTTACCACAGGGGTGAACTTACTGGGGCGTGAAGCTGACTAATCACCTCCATCTAGTGCTGAGGTCAAGAATTGTGGAGCTATATCTCCATTCCCCATACGTCTTCATGGTGTGGTGCTTAATTAATTAATCACATGGAAAATTTACCTTTACATATAAACGTCACATGTCAGAAGACAGTAATTGCTATGAAGTTCTATTTAAAGTTTTTTTATTGCTAGGGGGTGGGACTAAATCCCTTGTACTGCGGCCACTTCTGGCCTATTGTACCAGCCCCAGATGATAAGTGAGGGTGATTGTGGAGCAATTGGTGGAATGAAGATTGGCAGAGGAAACTGAAGTAGTCGGAGAAAACATGCCCCAGCGCCACTTTGTCCACCACAAATCCCACTTGACCAGACCCGGGATCGAACCCGGGCCGCCGCGATGGGAAGCCAGCGACTAACCGCTTGAGCTATGGCGCGGCTTCTGTTTAAAATTAATATGATGCGGGGGACACAAGGGGGATACGGACGGAAATAAAAGCTTTCTGGTAAGTTTTAATGTTTCCTTTCACATATCTTATGAAGCTCTCAGCATCTAGACAATATAGAGCATTTAATAGTAGAATAATCGACGAAATATAAATTAGATATGAATTGACGGTGATGACCTGGAGAGCATGAGGAACATCACGAATTATCTCAATCAGAGTAACTGTTACTCCGACTCAGATTCGAACCGAATACGCCTGTCTCCAGAATAAAAGTCTACAGCGGTAGAGCTAAACCAGCGTGGTCCATAAATTTTAATGCAGAAATCCAATCTATAATTTCGTCCACATCCAAGTCAGTGAAGTAGTACGGGAGAATCAGACTGACGAATCCAGTTATGCCTTCATGTTATGTTGGACATTATAAACATAAAGTATAATGGCAACAGTGTGCGAAGTTCGAATTGTTATTCGATTTGACGTCACTAGATCCTCTCACTACATCTTGCATTTATATTGTGACATGACGGCGGAAAGTCCGGTTAATGGAAAGAAAAGAGGTGGCCTTTCCTAGGCAATGGTCCGGTAAATATTTTCCCGCAACAACCAATCAACATGCACCAATAGAGGAATTTCTGAAGCGGTGTTTTCTAAGCGGTGCGTGCCGGAGCTATATAGCGAGGACCAATGGAAACAATTTCCAAGGTGCATACAGATCCGTGAATTGCACGCGGCTCTGCAAGAACTGTATATTTACAATAACATAACGATATTGTGCGTGCAACATAAAATCACGAAAATGCAAATGTTCGCGACATCGGAAAAGGTGAAGTCCGAGAAAGAAAATATTAAAGGCTTGAACTTGGCTGCGGACAATCGTACAACCGTTCAAGTGTCTACTCAGCCATTGTAACATGAGCTGCATGAGTTAGGGTATGATCCGCTATGTCAAGCCTAGACTGACAGAGGCCTTGCATATATTGCACATACATATATATATATACCTGAGTTACATTTAAAACTGTAAATAGCATGTAACCGCAAGGAACGGGACTCTTGACACGTGACTATGTGCAATGCTGATATGTAAGATAAAGTTTTCCATGCGCTTAGCTAATTAAGCACTACGCCATGAAGGCGTATGGGGGAGTGGATGTATAGGTGCACATTTTTTTGACCTCGGCACTGGCTGGTGAGTGGCCAGCTTCACGTCCCGGCCGCCTTACCCCCGGGGAAAGAGTCCCTTGTACCAACTGGATAGTAGGTTAGGTAGGCCCCAGAGCAAGTATGGACAACGGGGAGAAGAGAAATTTCTTGAACCTACCGGGAGTCGAATTCCGACCCCTAGACCATCCAGCCGGTAGCCAGTCGCTATGCCGACTGCGCTAAAATTGTAAATATAGATAACATATACTACTGACTGTAACCGCGATAAATGACAGACCAGCCATTTCATCGACAAAACCGCAACTCTCTGACAGTATCAAAAAATTGTCTTGGGCCCCCGATGGGGCTTGGCACCAAGACGGCATGGACGACTGACCATCGGTCGTAACGTGATCCGAGTTAGTAAGTTGGAGATCAGAGTCGGCGGTTAACAATCTTGAGTTCTATCGTTAGCTGCCGCTGCTATGTAACGACTAGTGAACAAACAGAACACTTTATGTTCGCGGTAGATGCAGTAATCTACAGATTGTGTAAATTAGTAAGAGTGTTATAACCATTTGCAGATACGAGTTAGAAACGTCCAATGAATCCAAAAATCACTCCAAACCGCTTGTCTAATCACTAGTACGTGACTATATTTTTACAATCTTACGGTCCTCTAGCGACCATGATTAGCTCCGTCTAACTGGCACCATTGAGTGAGTCCCATTCCCCTTTTATACCTGACGACAGAAGCAGATCTAGCTTCGAAAATGTCGTATAACTGAAATATACCTAAGTTAACAGATAAATTCTACATTATAATGTTATAATCTTTAAACTTTTGCCACGGGTTGACAAACCAAAGTGAACTTAATATATAATTTTTTTGCCACCAAGTTTAAAAAGTGTTTGCATCTTCCTACGTTCCCAGATTATCATGAATGGGATTAACGGCATTATGCATTAGACCACGTGGGTTCCAAGTGGGACCGGTGTCTCAGAAGCACAGAGAACATTGTCACAGCTGTCTCTCATGAATTAGAAGCTATTTATTATGGGAGTGTTAATTAAAATACACTCTTTTTCCTTTCCCCAATGAAACTTTTTCTATCACTACGTGGTCATATAAACTTCAACCACAAATTGTGTTAGGTTCCGTAATGAAAGAAACCGATTCAAGGCGAAGAATTATAGTATATAAGCTTGGCTAATTAACTAGGGTGGAGACGTCCAGGATTTAGCATTGAATATTAGACGCTTCAATGCCAGAAAGGAACTCTGCAGAATGAAGGGAAGGCTTTCGACTTCGGTATTTCAGTACGACAGTCACGGTGATTTTAATTGAATTCTATTTTCAGTGATATTCGAGGGGACTTGCAACGTAAAATGATAAAATTGCTTGCTCTAAATGAATTTCAGAATTCATGTCTCTGAAGTTTCTCATATCACAGACAATTCGTACATTTTGAGAGAAACCCCATTTTGAAGAAAATTAGTGTGGATAAAAGTGTACTAACGTAGATTTAGTATAATCTACATTTTTTCCTTTACGCGCAGTCCAGGGTCAGGTCTAAGAAGAGGGCCTGTAAAGAAAGTATCCCTGTAAGAGGCCGTGGGGGCCCATAGGGGTGTGAGAGGTCACATCTTCTAGACAATCGGCTCATAGATAGCCGTAAGATTTCCAGCCTTACCCCCTTTCCCCCCAAGAATCTTCCTGGTATTCATTTCTGTCAGATGCTTAGTCGACCCCAGGACCATATTGCGGCTGGAATCATCGGGAATCGAACCTGTGACATTCCGTCTTGTAGCAGGCACGTACGTAATTTAATTTAATTTTGATTCTCGGAATGCTGAAATCTTTTTCGAAACAATAATCTGAAATTTTTCTTCGAGGTATACACATATGTTTCTTGTACTATGCATATTACTTTAACTTACATAAAATTTTGTTTCTGTTAAACAAAACAAGAAAAGTAAATTCGTCTTCAAATCTCTTCCTCATGCCACGCAACCTGCGTTGACAGAAGGCGTGGATTTTAAATTGCAATCCACGATTATTGTGAACATTGCAATTAACTTCAAAATCACAGGTTGCATGTGATGTGTGCAAACAAAACAGCTTTTAAGTACTCGAAACATAATTAAAAATAGTTTCCCTCGTCCGGATGTGTACCAGAAGGGCGTGGTCTTTGTGCTATGCTGTCACTTTAGATTTCCATTTGTATGACGTGGAATTATCTCATTGTTTGACTGACGTAACAGTGAATTAACTTATCGAAGGTAAAAAAGAAAGAAACACCATTGGATGTATAATTGACCTAGAGATGGGTAACCGACCGTGTATCACATATGGACTCTTAATTAAAAATGTTAAATTGTTTGGTGATGTGGTGATATTATTGCTTTATCTTATACTTTACTTCTTAGACACAGTTCCGGTCTGTTTAATCCGTAAATTATAAAGACAGTTTAAGGACACTGAAACTACTAACATCCGGTAATTACTAAATGAAAATTATTCGGACACCATTGATTTAATTCTGAACGATTCGAGTTTGAAAATATATCAGAGACCGAACTGCGCTTCCTTACACATAAACTGATCATAATATACAATAAATAACACATTTCTGTCCGCATAAATATTACTTTCTTTTGTGATATGACGTCGTGTAGTCTGGCAGAAGTTTACCATATTCACGGTATGAGACCTCTTACACTGAAGGCTGAGGCAGCACTTTCCTCTGAAACGTCGATTAACTTCTACCAGACTACACGGCGTCACATGCCAGGAGACAGTAATATTCGTGGTCACTCAGGGCAGAACTTCACGCAATACAGGTCGATCGTAGATGAGACCAGATTTATAGCATTTAACGACAGCGAATGTTGAGATTAAAGCAGGAAGAGGCGGAAAAGAATGGATAGAAGAAGGAATTGAGGAGGAGTATGAGGAAATGAAGTAGGAAGACAAGGATAAGAAAGAAAAGGAAATAACACGAAAGGAAATTGGTGCAATCAGAAGACGAGGAAGAGGATGAGGAAAGGAAGAATAGGAAGGAGGAGAAGAGGTGTAGGATGAAGGAGATGGAATAGGAAGCGAAAGAGGAGGATAAGCGGAGAAGGACGAAAAGATGAAGTAAAAATAGAAGGAGCAAGAAAGGAAGAAAAGGAAAAAAGGGAGAAGGATAAAGGAGGAAATGGTGTAGGAAACGAAAGAGAAATAAGAAAGGAAGAGTATTGGAGATGAAGAGGAAGAAGAATAAAAAGGGGAGAAGGAAATGCAGAGGAGTACAAGATACAGAAGAGGAAACAGTAGAAGAGAAACAAAAATGAGGACAATAATAAATATGAACAGAAGGCTCCTTCCTGATGCCCTGAAGTGTAAATCTCAAAGTTTCATGGGCATTCAAGAGAATCTCAGTACTTCTGGTAGCTTAGCTTAAGACAAACTCGGCAGCATCTGACTTTACTTGCCACGGAATGCGTACGCAGATATGCCACTTGCAGAGAGCTTCCGTGCTCGGCGTTCACTTCTCGAATGTCAACCAGCGTAACATTCAATACATAATGTTATACAAACATTGTACACTATAACTGCCTCGGGCTCTACAGGAAATCAATTATACTGCACCAACAGACTTAACGTTTCAACCTCATACATGGACGAGCAAGCATTAATTAAACCCACAGATAACTTGTCATTCTGATATCTAAGGAGAGTGTTTTCGTATGTCTTACTGTGATGGGTGGAGACCAACGTTTGACAGATATGCTCAGAGAAAAGGGTTACCATTACCTTCAATTGATAACTTATAATACATTTGTATATGGAAGTAGTCCAGCGCTTCTGGAAAGAGTCTCATGAAAGTTTCATCTTGAAATACTTTAACTGGTCATATTATCTTTCACTGAAAAGTAAGCCTTAATTGAGAAGTATACAGTCATTTGTTTGGATGTTTACACCTGGCGATGACAACGCAGTCTGGATACAGGTCTCGACTGCAAGTGGATCGTCAGGGCTCGATGTGAAACTCGGGAGCTTAGCCGCCGGTTACAGCTACGAGAAGCAGAAGTGGCTGAAATATGGTGAAGATAAAGTTTTCCTTTATGACGTTTCTTTGTTCGTGGGTTATTTCAAGCAGCTATTAGTATCCAAACTTCCGATCACAGTGGCCACGCGGTCTAAGGCATGAATTGTTTTCGCCCGCTCGAAAGCTGGGAGCGTGGTTATAAATCCCACCCAAGACATGGATGTTTGTCTGCGTTTATTATGTGTTTGTGTTGTTCTGTATGTAGGTAGCGGCCTTATGCTGGGCTGATCACCCGTCCAAGGAGGCCTACAGTCTGTTTAAAAAAAAAGATTACGCAACGGAAGTAGCGGCCAGGGCCCAACACAGAGATTTAGAGAGCCACTGATGAATAATTGAATGAATCAATATCTAAAATACAATGTGTTCCGTTCAAACATCCCACATTTGAATTAATAATTTCGAACAAATTGTGATAAAATATGGATTAACACTAGATGAAAGAAAAACTCAAAGAATTTTATTTCCATTTTTCTTCGGTGAAGCTACAGTATCTGGTTGCGTATACCTTGATATGTTAGAACAGTTCCTGTATCCCCAGGTAGCCGATCTGCAGCCTAACATAATCCTCCAACGCGATGGA
>NW_019727096.1:763329-785456 GCF_002891405.2 Cryptotermes secundus
CCATTGTCACACAACTGTAAATTCTCATTGAATTACGTAACTTAACTAGGAATAAAAATAAAAACTTCTTTGGACATATCCAGATCCAACCCTACATTCCCCACTTCTGGCGACATCTCCACTGTTACCTATAATGATATATTAACAGCTTCATCGCTTCTTTCAGCAGACCACCAGACATTGTATCAGGTAACCATTAGCATAGCACTCAACCCTCTTGTTCGCAGGCATCACTGCTATGATTAATGATGCTGGGAACGTTATACGGATATTCACACACGTGGGTTCTAGATATTTAACCTACATAGCGGAGGGAGAGTATGTTTCTTGCTCTAAATCTCTAACTCTTTGACACTGTTTTGGAGCTACGTACATGGAAATCGTTTCAGACAATATCCTCCATTTCTCTCGCGTCTCAGCAATCCTATAGCATAATATGATCAAAGGTTTGGATTGATATAAAGTTATTCATAAAACAGGAGATATTAACTGTTATCAAAGACAGAGCGATAATGAATATATTCGTGTGGGGGCAAGAAATATCTCATGGTAGTAGCAACTGTAATCTTAAATATTTAACTGCGAAGTCTTGAAATAAATTCGTCATATATTTATTAAGAATAAATTATAAATTTTGTTTTTGTATTTTAGCATCCTATTGAACTAATATTCTTGTCTTTTGTAGATACATGCAATCACTGTATTAAATTCGATATTTATTTTCGTCTTTCATATACCTTATTACAATCTGAACCGGCCTCACTCGGCCATCATCAGGTGTACACGCTGTTGCTAAATCTGACGCACTGGCTTCTTACAATGTCGCATGTGAACGAGTTGTTATTAGCCAACTTTCCTAAAGTAGGTTTATGCTATCACCATTCTGTGAGTCTGTGTATCCCCCCCATTATCAACATTTCAAAGCTTTAACCAGTCTTTATGAAACTCGGTATATATCATGACACCTGAGCCCATCTCAACAGCGTACTTCATAAACACCTCCCATCGGTCCGTGTGTCTGTACGTGTATCCTTCCGATTTTTGTTATGCAACGGCTGGGTAAACACGTTCCCGCTGCAGTGAATACAAGCAACACTATAAGAACTGTTGGACTCCTCATTTTCTATGAGGTCCGCGTCTCATCAAAGGACAGTCTGTGAGTCTGTGTTTCCCTTTAACGTTGTTAGGTAAAAATTTGATAAAGAAGTTCCCGCGGTAACGAAATATTGTTGGAGGGGTCGCTTTCTATGCGGTCAGTGTCATATTAAAGAAAAGTAGGCGATTAATTCTTCCCAGAACCTTTTGTTTTTATTATTAAAACCTTTAAAATTTGTAAAAGTTCATTAAATTGATGATTCAAATGCGCTGCATGTGATAGTAAGGTGTGGGAATCATAGCGACTGCATATAGGATTAAGAAACCGAAAAAGCACCAAAGTTTCGAAGGGCTATTAGAGCCATAGAGAGAAAGAATATACATATATATAAACATATACGTGTGCATAGTCAATGAATTTCTTGACTAACTGAGCAAATGTCAGTCTCTTGGAAAGATCTCTACTCCGTGGATTTGGTTACAAAGTCATTTCAGAGAAATAATGCAATTGTCTGTGGTAGTTATCTCATCATTCTGTTTCATATACAGCAGCAAACAGCTTCCAAATTTCATACTTTGATTCCATAATCCGAACAGAATACATTAACCTGCTGTTAACTTCAGACATCATGTCCTTACCTATGCACCCGCTTTCAGTGTTCCGAATTAAGGTTCCACATTGTGTGTGATGTAAATTGCATTCGTTAAAAGATGGTCTTAAAGCCTCTTTTTTTTTTCATTGGCGCTACAGCCCTCATTTGGGCCTAGGCCTACCTCCATGAAACTCTCCGTTCCACTTCGGTTTACTAGATCTTAGACATACGGTAGGACTCCTTGGGCGGGTGATCAGCTCGTGTACACAAACACAGAAAAACGTACACAAACATCCATGCTCCGAGTGGGATTCGAACCTACGATCCCGGCTTCCGAGCGAGAAAAGATAGTGCCTCTGAAAGCCTCTACATGATACAATTTAACTTGGAGAAAAAATGTTCGTTATTTATTTATGAAATTATTAGTATTTTTATGATCTATACGTTGACATGTCATCCATCATATATTGTAGAGAATGGAAATATTGCTTCCGAAAACAGGTTTATTAGATTATTATTTTCATGACAATGTCATGTTAGTTATTATATGCAGATTCGTGCAGAGCAGAGGGGAACCTAAACGTATTTACCTAAGCGAATTCGTAAACAGGAAGGCAGGAAGGGCGAATGTGACATGCCATTATCTCAGAATCCAACAAAGGACATCAAGAAACATATTTTGAGGAACATGTAACATTCGTACGACAATTTTCTAGCTACATATATACCTGAAGGGACTATTACAACATTGTTATACTGTTATTGAAATTACTATGACGATCAAATCGAGGAGCTTTAATGGGCGGGTCATGTAACAGGCATGGAAGAGAACAAAAAGGCAAAGGTTTTATTAAGAAAAACTACAGAAAGACAAATCTGGAAACCCCCTACACGAATGTTATAAATGGCCTAGTGTCTAGGATACTAGACTTTCATACAGAGGGCCTGGATTCGATTCCCAACATTTTATTAAACTAAAATGAAAGAAGTAACAGGAGATGGAGAAAATGACAAAAAAGTTCGTATTTTTCAGCACATAACGTAGGGATGACGAAGTTAAGAAGCATCAGATGGCTGGGGTACACACTGAAGTAATGATAGATGGGCATGCACTTTGCTTCGAAAAAATGGAAGGAGAAAGACATCTTTGAAAATATAGGACGATCATGGTGCGAGAAGTTCTGGGAAGAAATAATCCCCTGCTTGCCTTTGATAAGACAGGGACTGCAGAGAAAATGGAGTATGCAATAATTCTTCTATTGTTGCGTGTATTCATTGCAGAGGTAAAGTTTTTACCGAGCCGTTGTCTGGCAACGGAAGGAGGGATACAGTTTACCGAGTCGTTACCTAATAACAAAGAGAGGGATACACATATACATGCAGACTGATGGGAGGGATTTACGACGTACGCCGTTCAGATGGATTCAGTTGTCATAATATACTTACCAAGTTTGATAAAGATTGGTTCAGGCATTCAAAAGTTGAGAGTGGAGATACACAGACACACAGACACACAGGATGAAGATGGCTTAAGATAACTTCAGGAAAGTGGGTTAAAGACGGACCCTAAAGAAACACGACAAGGGGGTTTGAGCTGGATTAATACGTCTCAGGATAGGGACAAATGGTTCTCTCTTGCGAACACGGCAATGAACCTTCGACTTCACAAAATGCTTTGAAGTTCTGACTAAGTGAACAACTATTAGCTTCTCGATACAGAATCAGCTCCATGGAGTAACTTCGTTCAGTTCCTTATTTTCGAAACCGAAGATCTTTCGTAGCCGGTCACAGTAACCGAGCGGTCTACAGCATGCACTGTCTTCATTCCCTTGGAGACCGGGTTCGTGGGTTCGAATCCCACTCAGGCCATGGATTTACAGTGTTCGTGTGTATGTGTGTCTGTGTGTGTGCGTGCGTGTGCATTTTTCTGTTGGTGTACAGGTAGAGGCAAAGCGACGAGCTGATCACCCGCCCAAGGAGTCCTACCGAATATCTAAGATCTAGTGAACCGAAGTGAAACGGAGAGTTTCATGGAGGTAGGCCAAGGCCTAAATTGGTCTGTAGCGCCAAAGGAAGACTTTTCATGTATATATTGGAGCATTCACCTTCGCTTGATAATTACAATATATACAGGCATAAATATTTACCTTGTCCTCATGATTCTTAATCTTTTCTGTTCACATCTTGTTCCCCATTAAATGACGTCAATCAATGCCAGCCTTAGTATTACTTACATCGCTGTCTGTACACAAAGGGTTGTTCTGTTAATATCGGGGGACTGAATGAATTTGGGGCGGAAAGGCGGCAGAAATAGGGCGGTGGACATTTGTGGGACATGTCATCCTTCTTCTCAAGCCTCGATATAAGAACAGGATGATTCACATTCAAGTTTCTTCATACATCATCCTCCTTTCTCCGCCCTCAATCATGTTTAAGAACACGAAAGGAAAGCTCTAAGGAACTTGGCATGTATGGGCTAGTTAAACTCTTGCTTATTCAGATCCCTTCTGAGACAGCAAAATGACCAAGTACATCTTTGTTAGTTGCATCATTAATCATAGCATGAACACTGGTGAAATATTCAAGAAGTATTATATTAGGTACAATGTAGCCAACCCGTATGTCTGATTAGGTCACTTGCTGTCAGTTTGTTTAATGGGGAAGATTTTAATATGTAAGGGAAATATGAGTCAACGTTAAGAAGGCAAATAATTAATCATATTTTGTTACTGAAAGCAATAGCTAGAATAAATTATTAACAGATAAATAGTAGACCTAAGTGATCAGAGCTTTGCAACAGTAACTTAAGTCTCACTGAGTGAAATGAATACATTTGCTTTGTTACAGATTTCGTTTCGTCCAGCAGAATCCAGTTTCAACTCTTTAAATCTCAATCCACCCGACTAAGCCTTCAGCTCTATAAATTGAAGTATATTAAGTTACACATTCGCCACGGCGTCCAGACCAGAAAACTCAGCCTCCTATCCAATGGCTACCGGCGGTTATTTCCCCGGGGGTAAAGTGGCGGGGACGTGAAGCTGACCACTCACCTCCATTCAGTGTCGAGGTCAAGAATGGTGGAGCTATACATGCACTCACCCTATGTCTTTATGTTATTGTGCTTAATTAACTAATTAAACAAAGGGACAACTTCACCTTTTCTACCTTTACACACGCACCTAATTATGTATACAATATATCATGAGCTTACCCATGCGCACAGCAACCCAAACATCTTTTAACCTAAAAAAATCTCTCGTATTAACAGGAATATTCAGATTTAAGACTGCCAGTCAATTTTTAGAGCCGAGCACAGGGCCGCTCGGTATAAGGCATGAACAGTCTTCGGCCGCTCGAACACTGGGGTCATGGGTTCGAATCCAACTCAAGGCATGAAAGTCTCTGAGTGCATTTAATATGCGTTTGTGTTGTTCTGTGTGTAGGTAGCGGCCTTGCGACGGGCTCATTCCCCGTCCAATGAGTCCTACCGACTGTGTATAGATTAAGAAACTGAAAAAGCGGCCAATGTCCAACAGAGGGCTGTACAGCCATAGATAGTCAATTTTTGGAACGGTATCAAATGTTATATCCCAGTGCGGAGGCGGTTCAGAACACCTCAGCCGTAGCCTTGCGAGTCGTCGAAGGCGACAAAAAGGTAACCCAGTGCTGGAGGTATAATTCGTCTACCCTGTCCCTGGGAGACATAAATACAGGGACCTGGTCTGCCAGGTTGGGAGTTGGACGTAAGGCTGACTACATTACTGTGTAAAAAACATTACTGTTGTGAAATCCAAAACAGTTAAAAAGTATAGTTAAAGCTATCCCTGTAACAGCTCCTGAAGACCCATAGGATTGTGAGACGTCGAGGTTCCCAAATTTTCTCTTGACAATCGGATCACAGATGGCGGTGAGGTTGTCGAACTTATGGGCCGGCCACCCTTTACCCCCAGGAAGACTCCTGATACTCATTTCTGTTACGCGGCTGAGTCGAACCCAGGGCCATAGAGCGGCTGGAAGGATTAGGTCAATTGAAAAAGTTCACGTCATCGGGACTAGAGCCCTTGACTATCCGGCTTGTAGAATAGTGCTCCCCCCCACCCCAGTGAAAAGTGAAAACAATATAAAATTTGGCAGAATGTTCTAAGAAAGTCTACAGCTCAAAAGGTGCTCTTTTGTCAATGATGATATTAGTGATTAGTTTTTAAGTTCCGCATTGAACACGGAGGATCTCATTTTTTTCGAACAATTTTCGTAAATTCAAAAAGTAAAGTAAGTAAAGCTATCTCTATAACAGGCCGTGGAGGCCCATAGGGTTGTGAGATGTTGAGGGTCCCGCATTTTCTAGGCAATCGGCTCATAGATGGCGGTAAAGTTGTCAGCCTTACGCGCCGGCCGCCCTTTATCCCCGAAGAATATTTCTGGTACTCATTTCTGTTAGAGGCTGAGTCGACCCCAGGACCATAGTGCGGCTGGAAGGATTAGTTAAACTGTAAAGTTCACCTCATGGGGATTCGATCCCGCGACCTTCCTGCTTGTAGCATAGTGCCTCAACCAACTACGCTACCGCGTGCTCCTAAATTCAATAAGTATTAAAGACCTTTCTAAGGTACCGCCTGTGTACATTCTACTAATCAGTTATATAATTTTGGTATCACTATTATCTCGCACGAAAAGACAAGTTTTACTTTCAGTTCACACGTTATAGGAAATTAGGCACATTGTACGCAGAATACAATCTTCTGGAAACTAACACTGTGTAGTCTGGTGGAAATCTACCGACGTTTCGGAGGAGCATACTATCTCCATCCCCAGAGTCGAAGAGTAAGCCAAGTAAATATACAGCAAGAACCAGGATTCCCTCGCAAAACCTCATATTTGACGCTTTAATGAATCTTCGGGTTCCACACATTTTCTGCATGGATGAACGACTATCAGCTTATCCAGAACGACTGATATCTATGGAATTATTTTATGAAGGTGCTCTGATCGGTGCCGAAGACATTCCCAACGTGTAATTTGATTCCATCTCTAACGAAGCAGCAGTTTGGGGTCGGTTAAGTATAGTGGGGTTCCATATCCGGAAGACGGCCCTGTGTGCTGAGAATGGTCTTCAGAACTAACTGTTTCCCCCTCCCGAAACCTAACACTAATGGCGCACCTAACATTCGGACTCCTTTTTATGTAATTCGCCTGCACTATATACTACTACTACTACAAAACCCCTCTCTATATAGTCAACTCCTCCCAATTTTTGCCTTTTATAGCACTATAAGGACAGGGGAAGTGGAAGAAAGACAGAATAGACACATAGAGAAGGAACAAAGAGGAAAAGAAGTGGCACCAAATGTCCTTGATCACTTGCCGAGAGTTTCTGCAACGCCCTTCAATTCCCAGTAGCTGTCTTGTGCTGGTTACGACCAGCGCAGCAAGCCATAAAGGAGCCTGGATCCAGTTTGTTCCCTCTGCATCTCGTACGTGATAAAGTTGTATTGGATGTTAAAGGAACTCAAACAAACTTCTTCTTACACTTCAATCAAATTGCACCCACATTGACATGAATGTTTGAAATAAACATGCCGTTTTGCTACTGCAGTCTAACTGCATGCTAACCGTGTAGCCTGACACAAGTTGGCTGACGTTTCGGAGGAATTACTGAACCCATTTTCAGGGTCGAAGATTAAACCAAACAAGTAACCAATATGAATTAAGCACTGAAGAGTTACGTGATGCTACCGGGTTGATTGCGTGGCTTTATATTCTAACCTGAATATGGAGACAGACTATACGGTGTCATATCTCAGAAGAAAGTATTCTACATAGTCACCGCTGTAAGAACATCAAATCCGTATATACGACGTGTCAGTCATATTAAATGGAGCTCATAATATGACTCACAGGGCGTACTTCCCCGGCTGTATAGATTTCTGACCAAACATTATTATTGTTTGAGAAATATTTTAATAAACAAATAGTCAATGACTACACTAAATTTAACAGCGCAGTCTGTAGAGTGATGGGCCACAGGCTGGACGGACGTTCTCGGGGGGGTCAAGGCGTTCCTCTCCTCCACAGCGTTGAGACCGACTCTGGGGCCCACGCAGCCTCCTATCCGGTGGGTACGGGGACGATTATCCTGGGATAAAGTTGCCAGGATGCGAAGCTGACCACTCCCCTCCCTCTAGTGCCGAGGTCAATAATGGTGGAACTATACCTCAAGTCCCACATACGTTTTCATGCCGTGATGCTTATTTAATTAAGCACAGAGATAACTTTACTAGACTTCACCGCGTTTCTCAAGAAAAATGCATTAGCATTCCCCTCTCTAGAGAACCAGCGCCCTCTAATTTGTCGAATGGGGAGAGGCATCACCAGTGCTTCAAGCGTCTTCGACACTTTTGTATGGTGAGTGTAGAAAAAACTAAAAAAAGCGTTTTATTTGAACACTATATTTATAGAAACTATTTCTTTTAAGAATTTTCTCTCCTTTTACAAACATTAAACTGCCTTAAGTAACCATTCGAATGTAGAAACTTGGAATTTGTGAATTATACGGCCGAAACTGCTGAGCCATAATGTGTGTGTGGGGGGGGGGAAGAAACATTTGCAGAAGTTGAACAATAACTTTATATGTTTTGTTTTGTTCCGTGTGTCTTGGCCTGACAGGCGATATGGCTGTGTTGTTAAGTCCACTGAAATTCTGTGGCGAGGGGAACAGGAAAGCATATATACACATATATACACCAGGATCCAAAATTTTCCCAGTTCGCTTCTCAGTAACATAACTAAGAGTTACTTAAAGCACACCCTACGGTTGGTTCTGCAACCTGAACCTAAATTACAGCGCAGTAAAATCATGTATAAACATTGATCTACTGATGGAGCCCGGCTAATGAAACAAATTACTTCTATAAGTTTCGTACAAGCAAAGTAGTCTCTGTGCTTAATTAAGCGCCATGCCATGAAGACCTATAGGGAAGTGGAGTTACTGCTCCACATATTCTTAATATGGACACTATACGGAAGTGAGGTGTCAGTTTCACTCCCCGGCCGCCTTCCCGGGGGACAGGGCCCCGGTATACATTGTACAGGAGGTTGTGTGGCCCACAGAAACGATATAAACGCTATTGAGACTGAAATAAATGTATACTATCTGTCAGGAATCGAACCCCGACACATTGGTCGTGCAGGCATTAGCGTAGACACTATACTGAACGAGCTCCATACAAATTTCTTTCAGTAGGTTATTAAAAGGTGAGCCGGGATAGCGTAGTCCGTATAGCGACTGGCTACGGGCTGGACGTGAGGAGCCGGGATAGCGCAGTCGGTATAGCGACTGGCTACGGGCTGGACGACCGAGGAGCCGGAGTTCGAGTTCCGGTAGAGTCAAGAATTTTCTCTTCTCTACGTCGTCCATACCGGCTCTGTGGCACACCAGACTTCCTATCCAATGCGTACCGCGGGCTCTTTCCCCGGGGGCAAAGCGGCAGGGGCGTGAAACTGACCACTCACTTCCAACTAGTGCAGGGTCAAGAAAAGTCGATTCGTACATCCACTTCCCCATACACCTTCATGGCGTATTGCTTAATTAGTTAAGCACAGGGACAAATTTAGGCTATTTAACGAGGCAGTCAGTATCATGATTATACAACGTCGGATGGTAGGACGGAAGTGAAAGTGGCTTCATCTAAGTTCTATCCCAGAATTTGCCTGAAGGGACTGAGGAAAACCTTTCAGATCGTAAGTCACAATAGTCGGTATTCTCAACAACCACCGAATACCTTCCGGAGTGTAGCATAATGAAGCTATCCTTGTAACAGGCCATGGAGGCCCATAGGGTTGTGAGATGTTGAAGGTCCCACATTACCTAGGCAATCGGCTCATAGATGGCGGTAAGGTTGTCAGCCTTAAGCGCCGGCAGCCCTCAGGAAGAATCCTGGTACTCATTTCCGTTAGAGGCTGAGTCGACCCCAGGGCCATAGTGCGGCTAGGAGGATTAGGTCATTTGAAAAAAATCCAACTCATCGGGACTCGGACCTGCGACCTTCCGGCTTGTAGCATAGTGCCTCAACCAACTACGCTACCGCGGGACTGTAGCATAGGGTCTCAACCAGCTACGCTACCGTTGGATTGTAGCATAGTGCCTCAACCAACTACGCTACCGTGGGATTGTAGCATAGTGCCTCAACAAACTACGATACCGTGGGATTGTAGCATAGTCCCTCAACCAACTACGCTACCGCAGGACTGTAGCATAGGGTCTTAACCAGCTACGCTACCGTTGGATTGTAGCATAGTGCCTCAACCAACTACGCTACCGTGGGATTGTAGCATAGTGCCTCAACAAACTACGATACCGTGGGATTGTAGCGTAGTGCCTCAACAAACTACGCTATCGTGGGATTGTAGCATAGTGCCTCAACCAACTACGCTCTGTATTACAATAAATGTGGGAAAGAAAGCGTGAGGTGAATCGAGTGTTTTTTTTTATTTTTCATCTTTTAATATTATTTTAAGTTGATTATTTGACGACGCTCAGTGTCTGGACCATATAGTGTCGCGGTGTGAATTTATGTATAAAAATATATATCGCAATAATCTTTCAAGTTCGTGGACTCAATAACCAGACTGAATATATCTTATTGATCACATAAGCCTTCCCTTGAACATGATATGCACAGAGAGGACAAGGACATGGCACATAAATTGGATTTTGTATTCCGAGAAAAACATGATGCAGGGAGGAAAAACTTGCGCGCCGAACTAATTACACTTGTAGCGGTTTTTTTTTTTATCCTGTTCCTTTCTTCATCTGATTCTGACTACAGAACGTATTTCAGTTCCCTCGACGCCACCGTCAACCCCTCGTCGCCAGATCTAGTCTTCCTCCCCCATTTTTTGCTCTTATTTTCTCTCTGTTCCACAACCACGGAAAGAGTTATGAAACAAAAGCATGGTACCATGCAACAACGACAGAATAAAATAAATAGAATAAGCAGTATTGTAATTGAAAATGAAAAAGGTTGTTTCTGAAATTCCAATTTCTTCAGGATCGTAAATTTTAACCCCCCTCCTCCTTTATCCACTTTTCCGTGACACAATGTTTCCGAGCCATGTCATTAACGCCATGCAGGGCGACGGGAGTGCCAGTGTCAATGTGTGTATGTATGTAGTTTCCTTTACCATTTCCTTACAAACTATACTCCTTCCTTTTCATTCGCAGTGTTTTCCACCCCTCTGCGCCCTTTTCAACACCTCATGCTTTTCAGAAATTTACCCCCCCCCCTACGTAGCCCATTCACCCACAACGAACCCCTTCTCCCCCTTTCACAAAAGTCCGCGTCAAACTTTCTCCTCGCCGATTAAGCAAATTAAATTTTCTTGGAGGGAGACAGTCTTGGTAAGAAATTACTTACTGGTTCCATGATTTCTATTTCCACTGTTTTGCCATTTGAAATTATTATTGTGTAAGAACTTAATACTTGTTTGAACCTGAAGACAGTTCGCACTTGCTATAAATTCATCTTGCTAATTAACTCAAGAACTTAAGCAAATGTTTCTTATTTCTTTAATTTTCGTTCATTCTCTGTCTTTCTCTCGCTGTTCCCATAATTTCCAGTAGTATATGGTACAGACATGCTTCTTGGGCCAGTTTTCATTAATTTTGGAGCGATGAATGTATATAGTGCATTCAGTCCTCACAGTTTCCAGCAACAGCAGAAATATCGCCAGCTTCACCGTACCACAATCCTGCTGTTAATGTTACGAATTGTTACCGGGCAATTTACGAGGGTATAATTTTATAATAAAAAACAGAGTCCTGGATTAAGAAACATACACTTTCCCCCGTCTAATTCACTCCTACGATATGACCGACAAAGCTTAATTATCCGGTATGGTAATATAGAATTAAAAGAACACAGGCAGTTGTTATTAACTGCGTTCGCTGCTGCAATAAGTCTCGACTCTGTTTTGTAGCTTTCTGAACATTTCAGTCGCCAAACTGGGTACGCAGCTATGGATCTGAGTTAAATGTTATGTTTGAGCTCCTTCTTTTGGGGGGAGGGGTCTTAGGGGGTAGGATATGGTACGGTGCTTTCATTGTCGCAATTTATATTCTGACATGACGCCCAAAAGCCAGAATGATGAAATCAGAGGAGACGTCCATTGCCAGGTAACGAATCGGTAAACATCTTCCCGCAGCAACGAATACGCAAGCAACAATAGAACTCGTTTCTAAGCAACGATCGGTAAATACACAACAGTAGGGGTTGCTGGAAACGGTGTTTTCTGCGTGGTCCGTGCAAAATGATTATAAGGAACAGCGTTTAAGCGCTAACACTAAACTAACCCTCCATAAGACACTGATCAGATCAGTAATACTTAAGCTTGTCCTGCCTGTGAAATAGCGGCAGACACCAAACTTTTAAAATTTCAGCCCACGCAAAACAAGGTGCTTTGCATCACTGGAAATTTTCCAAGGTGCACATCGGTCCGCGATTTGCACACAACTTTCAACCTTCCGTATGTATACGATTGTATAACAAAATTGTTCAGACGAAAACCAGAAGTCATTCAAAATAATGAGAATGAACATGTTCTCGGTATAGGACAAGGTGAAGCCCGTCATAGAATATATGAGAATTAAACTTGGCGGTGGTCAAGCTTACGACCGTTTAAATGACTAAGCTGCCGTTGTAGCATAAGATGCGTAAGATAGGCATGATCTGCTCTGTAAATCCTGTACTGACAGAGGACTTTTGTATGGTGCAGAAGGTAGAATTTTCAATAACACGTTGTGTGTGCGAGATGTACACTTGATGAAAAGCCCAGCACATTCATAAGAGATAACCCCATCTTCTCGTCAGAGAGGGTGTTACAGAGTATAGTTAAGAAAACAAAATCTCTGGTCGTGGGTGTCAAGGGGCTGCGTCAAGAAGAATTGATTAGCAGTATACTGCCAGTAGTAAAGTAACTCTCACTTTGACTTTGACTTTGACAGTAGCTCCATAGATTGAGGAGTTGTGTTTCGAAAGCGCCAGGATGCCAGGATATGAGCTTGGCAACAGAGGAACTGAGTTAAGTGGAGTCTTCGGAGTTGGCAGTTGCAGAATAACGGGAAGACAGAAATTAGGCCGTGAAAAGAATATTTCAGGTGTGATTTGAAGTGATAGTGAGACTATTATAATTCCGTTGCCAGGATACGACTAGTGAAGACTGAGAACCATAGTGCGTGTGTGACGGTGAACTGTAAAGTGTGTAGATCAGCAATAACGCTGTATTGCCTGTTTTCCCAAGTTGTGTGAATAAGGTGTCTATAAATTCAATCATCCAATCCAGAATCCATCTTATAAGTCAAGCGAAAACCCCTGCAAGCGACAATACGCTTATAGCGTCGAATTGTAAGATGATAAAGGAACGACGAACTGAAAAGGATTTGGAAGGAAGCAGTTGTGACACAATGGTTGTGGCCTGATCGAGGAATTGTTCCGGTAAGCGCTTGGAGTTACTGAGGAAGACTATAAAACAACTTAGCCAGGACTGCCAATGTTTCGGCCGATGCTCGAACCAGGAACTTGCCGAATACGAGTCTAGATCTCTAGATCAACGTGTTTGATCGCTAGTTTTACTTTGTAGTTCCATAAAGGAGAGGATTATTTCAAGTATTGCAGACTGCATGTAATCGGAAACTACATCTTAAGTACAAAGGAATGATCTCACAGCAAGCTGACTTAACATAAGGGTCGCAAAACAATAGATCTATGAGAAAATTAACAAAATTACCTTCTTGGATGTGACTCCGTGTAGAAGTAAAGTTTCGAGGATCAAAGGGAAAGCAGGAAGAGCTCTGTTGCTTGTTTCTTGGTGATCGCCTGCTTCATTTACTCTCATATCCTGAGAATGGAGACAATATATTCCTCCGAAACGTCGGTAAAATTCTACAGGAATATACGGCAATACATACGCGTCACGCTGTAAGAAAAGAAATTAAGTTACAGGAGGAAATGGTGCGTTCAACAGAACCCCGAAAAGAAACCAGAACTATTTACTTACGAATATGATTGACGAGTGCCATTAGATGTGACCCGTGTAATCTGTGAAGAGAGCTGGACAGTACCTCGACGTAAGGCCCTCCGTAGAACCCAAATATGCTTCAAGATTTCGGTAGAATGGGGAAAGGCTTGACTGCTCAGAACAATGGGTTTGTGTCATACATTTCTCTCTCCTTCCAGACCTCTGTAACTCTCTGAACTTGACGTATAGATAACCGATGGTGGTGCCGTCACTTCGCAATAGCGGTGATACACAGAACTAAAGTCTGATTTACAACAGGGAAAGTATATTATCGTTGACCTATGTTCGTAGTCAGTTTTGAAAAATGATACGAAAAATGGTTACAGTGTTTTCCTTCTCAATCACAGGAAACAGACGAAATATTACAAAGCAGTTCAATGGTTACCGATCTCCACGTTATCATCATAAAATTCCTCTCCGATCAAAGACTCCATTCATTACTAGAGCAGAGATAACAGAACGTCGTACATACATATATACGTATTCATTTCTTGCTAAATAAACTGACAAAACAGGGATGCATGTCTTTTTCTTTTGTGGGGTTCTGACTCTTACTTTTCGGATGCTACTGTAGTGACATCTGTTAATGTTGAACTAAATTTAATATCATCGTTCCAACAATATATAATGAGAGTCGGTGTAGCTCAGTCAGTACAGTGGGAATAATCGGTGCAAGGGAGGAAGTTCGAATTCGAGATCTATCAGATACGAAGCAGAAGGGCGAACTACTTCGCCACGAATTTCTGTGGTTTGTCTTTCTCTTGAGAAGGAAACCATTCAATTAAAGTATTTATTGAATTAGGCCGCGCCATAGCTCAAGAGGTTAATCGCTGGCTTCCGACCGCGGCGGCCCGGGTTCGAATTAAGCAATTATGACGTATTAGTAGAAAATGGGACTCATTTTCTACTAATACGTCATTATATATATATTCCCCTGCCGTGTTTACGAAAGCGTTGCTGGGCAACGCTGCCGAGAGTTGTTTATTGCTGCATAGCAACCGCGGGGAAGGGGGACGGGGTGTTTACCGAGCGTTGCGGCGTCACGTCACAATATATATATTGTAACGTGCTTTGCGTTACTGATCCCACTTCTGACACCAGTTGTCGCGTATCGGGGGTATGACGCGACAATAACTTCACGATGTATTTTATATAGCGAACTTTATTTCACACCCACTCTCACAATCACTCAATATTACAATCTNATTTCTCTCTCCATTTATTTCATGTGTATACATTATATAATATAAGGGATATGATTATATATATACATATATATAAGAAAGTAAGTGAAAGTATCCCTGTAACAGGCCGTGGAGGTCCATAGGGTTGTGGGACGTCGAGGCTTCCACATTTTCTAGACAAATCGGATCATAGATGGCGGTAAGGTTGTTAGCCTTACGCGCCGACCACCCCTTACCCCCAGGAAGACTCCTGGTACTTATTTCTGTCAGAGGCCGAGTCGACCTCAGAGCCATAGTGTGGCTGGTAGGATTAAGTCAATTGAAGAATCCAGTCACCTCATGGGGAATCAAACCCGCGACCTTCCAGCTTATACATAGTGCCTCAAACAACTACGCTACCGCGTATTGCATTTTATATGTGAGAGTTTGTACGTAAGAATTACAACTACGTGCATAGGCGCAGTTCTCTTACGGAGAAGTGTCTGGCGTTCAGTATTCTTCTCCTGGACACCTAACGGAGCAAACATTTATTCGTATACATATATACAGTGTTATTTCAGCCAGTGAGCACCATTATGCATACCGGCAAACAAGTGATACGTACCGGCAAATCTGCCGTAAGGCGCACATCTGTCGGTGCATTGCATGTTACGTCCTTGATGATAAAACCAAGAGTGTGAGTACCGGTAAACATTTTTTTTAACGAAAAACTCGCTGTATATAGGCTATGTAACTTTCGTTGTTGGGAAGAGGGAATGCACGTGACGGATCACTCATGTCAACCAGAACAATAGCCAAAAGAAAGCTTGCAGAATAACACTGACGCCATATTACTCTCTCACTGTCGTTGTTGGGAGGGACATTTCGGTCAACTCTTTATTTCAAATGAAGGAGGGACCTAATGTTAGAGAATGGGGGGGAGGGCAGTGCGTAATTTGTTTATTCTGGACTCATCATCCAAGGGAAATGAAAGATCTACGGTGACATTTAAAAAATACAGTACTGTCATATTCTCGTTAATCAGCGCCCGCCAGAGAAGCAACTGTTTAACAAGTGTGTGCTGCGGGCCATCAATCAAACAGGGTGCACAGACAACGTAATATGTGGCTGGGAGCTGGGGGGGGGGGCAGTCATGTCGGGCACAGCGGGCAGTGATTGTTGGACACTCTCGTTCCAGAAAAACTGACGCACTATTCAGACCATCAAGCCAAGTGAGTCTAGGTAATAATTAAATTAGTTTCAATACAAGAGCCTGCATTGTTATTTGTGGTATAGTAGAGACTGTCAGCAACTGCGTCCTAGTTCGCCGAATTTCACTCCATAGCCAACGTGTTTACGCGCTGGCTTGTTACTGCGGAGGCCTGGGTTCTTTCCCAGATAATTTATCATAGTACTTGTGGTGGCAGAAGTGATACTGAAGAAGGTTTTACTCTGATCTTCTTCGGTTTTCTCCTGATCATCATCATTCCACTTACAGGTGAGACAAATAGTAATTATCCATGATTAATTAATTTCCAAATTGAATATTGTCACGTAATGGAGTGTGACTATAGACGGGGTTTGGATTGGTGAATGAATTTGACCACTTATACACACAACCCGTAACTACAAGCAATTACAGAGCCACGGCTAATCCTCCCAATTCTCAATTCACCACAGTATCCGGTATACATTTTCCAGCCTCCTGTGTCTTCGCCAGCAGTTCTCTGGCAATGGCTTCTAACAATGGAGATTCTTCAGCTTCACGCACTCAAATGCTTTCTTCATAACCTCCTGTACAGAACTGAATTCTCAACTAAGTCAAAGTCAGAGTCAAAGTCACATTGCGACTGACGGTCAGTCAATCAGTAAGTCTTGGTGTTGAGCCCCATCTGGGGCTCATGACCAGATTTTTATTATTACCGCTTGACAGTTACGGTCTTAATTTTATGGGGCGCCCTCTCTGAGGAGAGGACGTGTCTATCTTTTGCATATGCTGCTTGCCCTTGCCAGTGCGGTCTTTCTCCGGTCCGAGTCCCTTGGGACTCGCGATTATCTTTTATTGTCTCAGATTTGAGACTTCTCTTTTCGTCGCTTCCTACGACTCGCAGGGTCACGGTGGAGGTATTCGACCCCGCCTCCACACGAGGGTCTCAATTAAGCTCTAAACCTCCCGGTTATAACATCTCGGCAAGTACCACATAGAAAACACAGTCCTATGTTGCGGGCATTACCTAGCAATGACTGTTGTTTACAGAATCACTGCTTAGCAGCGGGTCTATACGCCAGAATTATTCCTTTATTATACACGTATTTGCAGAGGAGCACAAACAATACCCTACATACCGAGAGTGGGAAGAGAAATCATGACCAATTCCACGTTATGTACTTTTTTTATTGCTAGTGGGGTTGGACTAAATCCCTTGTACTGCAGCCACTTCTGGCCTATTGTACCAGCCCCAGATGATAGGTGAGGGTGATTGTGGAGCAATTGGTGGAATGAGGATTGGCAGGGGAAACCGAAGTACTCGGAGAAAACCTGCCCCAGCGCCACTTTGTCCACCACAAATCCAACTTGACCAGACCCCGGGATCGAACCCGGGCCGCCGAGGTGGGAAGCCAGCGACTAACCGCTTGAGCTATGGCGCGGTCCTTTTATGTAATGATATTATAAGTAAATATTTGTAGAGACCATTCTCTACACTATAAAACTTCTTTATTCAGCTACAGCAAGTGTAACCTTGTATTCTCCTCCGATCCACTCAACGCTTCCACTGGTAGCAATGGAAAGTTGTGTGCAGTTGGATGTAAAGTGAATAGATTTTCTTCGAAAGCAAGTAAAGAGGGCGATTTTCAGAGTTGGGAAAAGTAAGCAGGGCAGGAGTTCTCAAACTCTGTCTTACCCGCGACCAACTAAAATAATGTATAAATTTGCATTACCTCTATTTTTGAACGTCAGCGAAAAGTACAGTTCTGCACAAGGTTGCATATCCCTATCAGACTGTACGGTGGGAGCAGGAACCTAAATAGCTTTAAAGCCTCTCTGCGCCTACAGTAAGCAACAAAATATTCCTGTACAGTCACGAAAATTGCAGTTGTGCACACTGTTGCAGGTCCCTATCAGACTGTACGGTGACAGCAGGAAACTAAATAGCTTTACAGCCTCTATGCACCTACAGTAACTTACTTATACAATGTCCCTGTACAGTCATACAGATATTTCGAAATGTTTTGCCAGCTGCAGCTTCATTTTTAGAAACCAACTATACTGTCACGCGTATGACTAACTATAGACGGGGGTTTGGATTGGATATTGGATTTATTGACCACTTCAACACACAACTCGTATTTACACTTATTTATAGCTCCATCGCCATATCCACACTATACAAATCACTGTTACACACACACTAGTGTTCTTAGCCTGTTACTAGACGTTTCTTAGTAACAGCTTCTAACAGTGGAATTTCTTCAGCTTCCGCACTAATGTCCTGTCTGGATGGCGGACCCCTACTGACTGACCACTTTTGCTCCAACTAAGTCTTCTATTTACAGACTAACTGACTGTAAACAGAAAACTCTAACCTTATCCCTTGCTTATAACATCTCGGCACGGACCACGTGGAAAATGCCGTTCCCTACCAGTGGTCGTCTATTCTTGTTTATTAAGAACTTCTGCCTAGCAACGGACTTCGTTCCGTTATCTGTTTCGTGGCCGTTGCCTAGAAACAAATGTTTCAGAGCCGTTCGCTAGCAACGGCTATTTTTCTGGTTCCGCAGTCCCTGCTTGAGCAAATATGCCACAATATTACATCAGACTGACTTGCAAAAACTGTGTCTGCTTACAAGTGTAAAGCAGTTCTTCAGAACTTGACTACTCTTAGAGCAAGCCACTTTTGGGTTACCACAACCCACAGTTTCTGAGTTCATTTACCAATTTTCTAAACGGATCTGTTACTTGCATCTCTCTGAAACTGCAAACACTGGATTCCTCCGAAATGTTGGCAACCACCTAAAGAACTACACGGTGTCATAGTGCAGAATATTACTGTCTAAAAGTCTGATGGCCTAAAGCCTGAATAATTTAAAGGAAAATAAAATACTTTGAAGTTTTCATGGAGAGTTAAAAAAATTTGAAACCAAGGAGAATTGACGTCAGAGAAACAATGAGAAATATTTCTTCTACTGATCATTGTTTCTTCACTGACGCGAAGAGCCCACGACGTGGCCACGTGTACAACATATATTAGTAAGTTTACTACAGAGAGGAACACGCAGTCCCGTATTTCAGATTCAGTCCTGGATGTCTCTTAAATTTGTATCACTTACCATGTAGGTTTCTTAACGGCAGCCCCCGCCTGAATTAGAAATTCCAATTAATAGCCTGCCTACTGCTCTAAGCCGTCGTGTCGTGGCTTTCTTGCGTTGAACCCCTTCCCTTCTTGAGAGCTAAGATGCATCTTCATCTGCATGGGTGTGGTGTAAAGTTGACTCGAAGTGTGGTCCATCCCCCCTTGACTTAAAACCTACCACGTGTCATTCCAATTAAAGGTAAACCTGAAATATTGTTGTTTACCGAATGAATTAAACCCCACCTTCCCATATACGGGTAGTGTGAGAGTCGAAAAACGGAGAAGAGTGGGTGGAGATCGGTGAATTGGTCCTGGCTTTACAGTTCTATTGTTCCTCACACATTTACAGGCAGGGATAGTGGCTGGAGGAAGAGACAGCAATGGAAAATCTATGTATCATCATCTTTAATACTGAAAAACAATTAATTTTCACCATGAGTGTATGTATGCGCTTCGTGTGATTATAAAAAGGAACTGCTATTATTCCCATAAGTAGAATTTTATTGTATATAAGGTAGGAACCGAGATAGCTCAGTTGGTATAGGGATAAGCTACGGGCTGGACGGACAGGATTCGAATCCCGGTAGGACCAGCAAATTGTTCTCTATTTCACAGCGTCCAGACCGGTTCTGGGGCCCACCCAGTCTCCTATCCAACGTGTACCGGGAGCCTTCTTCTCGGGGTTAAAGTGGCTCAGGCGTGAAGCTAACCACACACATCCATCTAGTACCGAGGTCAAGAACGATGGAGCTATACCTCCACTCACCCATACGTCTTCATTGCGCGGTAGTTAATTAATTCAGCAGAGAGATAAATTTACATTTACCTTACCGTGTAGGGCCCATTCATAGTGATTCGAAATATTTTATTAATAACACTTTGAGTTCTTTGAGAAGCTAAAAGTTGCTCAGCCACTCAAAGAATTCCCAGTATTTTATGGAACCCGAAGGTTCATTACCGTGATCACAAGGACAAGCCATCGGTCGCTATCCTGAGCCAGATTAATCCAGCTGACATCCTCTGGTTCAGTTTCTTTCAGATTAATTTTAATATCACTCTCCCATCTACGCTTAGGTCTTCTTAGTGTTCTTTTTCTTTAGATTTTCCAATAAAAATTTTGTATGCATTTATTTTCCATTCCATGTGTACCACATGTCGCATCCATCTAATTTGATGTTTCTAACAACATACGGCGAAGAGCATAACTTATGAAGCTCCTCATTATGTAATTACTGTTATTTATTTACTTGGTATATCATTACACTACTCTTAAAATAAAAAAGTCAGATTTCGGTCTTGTGGGATGTGACTCTGTGAAGTTCAGTAGAAAAGTACCAACTTTTCAGGCAAACTTCCTGCCTCAATTTTCAGGGTATAAGTCGGACATCTTTGAAGAGTAATCTACATTAGCACAGCTACGAAAACCTCAAATCTAAAAAAAAACTCATTTATAATACAAGCGGACTGTACTTAGTCCTCTCAGATATTTTCTGTTGGCCACGCCTTGGTTTATTTTTTGTTCTTACAAATATAGAAAATCTGAATTATTATTGCAACAAGTTGGTAACGTGCAAGTTATAAACATGTTTTATATTATAAGTCCTTCATCTTTGTAACCCCAAGCCCCTAAATATGCTGGCCTGAAAGTTGTTCTTTGGTTTGAAAACAATGTAATTTGCACGCTACTGTGCAACCATTCTTTCAGGTACAAATGCAAATACATGCCGAATTTTTACACCTGACCTCTGGGTTGCGCATGAGCAAAATCAGTGGGGCAGTAATAGCGTCTGTACATAGGGAGGGAGGGAAGATGACGCACTGTAACTCCCCTAACTAGCCAACACACCCTCTGCAGTCCTTATCTCAGTTAGTGGACTCGACCAAATCCATTGCCTATTCTGCTGTGAGCGGTCAGGTCTAAAAACACGGACAGTACTGTGATCGAATAATGGTTATTTATGGCACCATTGTGTCTTCGCGCCTGTGTGTTCTATTCAGTGAATACATGAATTATTTATGTTGACACGTTCCGATACCGATAAATTTAATGTTAGGCTGACTTGGAGTTACTATAGAGAACGGTGACCTCCACCTCACTTATCGTGTTGTCAGTGCTCGTGTTATCCCTCCCTCTTATTTCGTACAAGTTGCGCTAGTTGCTGCCATCTTGCAACTGTTGAGAGTGGGAAGCGAAACTGAACAGAAAGGAGAGTACTAACTTCTGGGATATGATGTCATGTACTTTAGGATAGGTATATCGATATTTCCGAGAAAAACACAGTAAGTAAAGCAAGGAAGAAACCAAGCAGCAAGCAGGCTTCATTCGTCGCTATGAGAACATCAAAGATCAAACACGATATCCGTTACTATTTCTCATACTTGCATTGATCAGCGTGACATATCTTAGAAGCCAGTGCACGAGCAACAAAATCGTGCGATATTATCAAAGTAACATTCCATCGAATTCGGTTAAATGTTTTATTATTTTGTCCTTTGTGTTTATTAATGGGCTGTCAACATAAAACTGACATCAAGGTATACTTAGAGGAATTTATGTGGAATGAAATTGCTAGCAAAGACACTGGAGTTCAGTCTCGTGTTCTCACGGTGAATATGAAGACTATTTTCCTCTGCTATGTTTTGCCGTGTAGTCTAGCAGAAGTAAATTGATGACTAAGCCAAGCAAGGAACAAGAAACAAGCAGCAAACACAGGGCTTGAAGAAACACCTACTTACTGACTGATGGAGCTGAGCCATTCTGGAGGAGCCGCCAATTCTGCAGCTACTCAAGAATTTCCCAAAATTTTATGGAACCCGAAGGTTCATTACCAAGTTCATAAGAGCCCTCACTC
>NW_019727096.1:786258-876793 GCF_002891405.2 Cryptotermes secundus
TCGAAACCTACACTGATGATCCCCAATAATTTCATCTATATATGGACTTAACCTTGAAAGAAGAACATTGAACAAAATTTTATATGAAGTTGATAGCAGTGATATCCCCCAATAATTACTACAGTCAGTTTTATCACCCCTTCTTGTTCACTGGTACAGTAATAGACTCCTTCCACTAATCAGGCAACTTTTCCTTATGACAAATAGAAGTAATTAGATTGTGGATCTTAGAACGTAATATTTCGCCTCCTGCTTGAATAAGTTCTGCCGGAATTTGATCACTACCTGGCGATTTATACCGTTTCAATTTTGCAATAGCACTTTCAACCTCAAAGGGGCTAGGATCAGGTATTAACGCTCAGCTGTATGGATTTCTGTCTGCCTAACATCACTGACCCTTTGTACATTCAATAACTGAGAGAAGTAGTTCCTCCACCTATTCAAAATGTTGTGGGAATCTGCAAGCAGATCACCATTCTCATCCTTCACTAAGTTACTGCTAGGCTGGTAACCCCGCTTAAAGTCATTTATTCCTCTATACAGGTCTCTAATATTCTTGGTCTTACTGTTCGTTGCAAGCTCATCAATTTTTTCTCTCAGATATTCCTTCTTTTTCTTCCTGAAATGCCTGCTGGTTTCACGTCTTCTTGAAGAAACACTATGAAACATAAAGTAATGTTACATGAATATTTAAAATAGTTTAGGAAATTGGATTTTATACTTTCGCCGCCATCTTCAAGCATAACACACTCATTAGACCCTCCATATTTCAGCATTTTAGAGACTTTGAAAATTAGAGAAAACATAAATATAAAAAAGTTAAAGCTATCCCTCTAACAGGCCGTGGGAGCCCATAAGGTTATGAGACGTCGAGGTTCCCACATTTTCTAGAAAATCGGCTCACAGAGGGCGATGAGGTCAGCCTTATGAGCCGGCCGGGCTTTACCCCCAGGGAGATTCCTGGTAGTCATTTTTGTTAGAGGCTGAGTCGACCTCAGGACCACAGTGCGGCTGGAAGGATTAGGTCGAATGAAGAATCCAGTGACCTCATCGGGAATTGAAGCCGCGACCTTCAGACTTGTAGCATAGTGCCTCAACCAACTACGCTACAGCTTTCCATCCCAATCCATCTTATGCAGTAATCTTAATGAGGTTTCGTTAGAAATAATTTTATTGTAAACCTAAATGTGAGTAGGATCGTAGCTGGGAAAGATGGAAATCTGTCCCGCTCCTGCATTCACTGCTCTTATCCGTAATATGGATTATATTGTCTGCATCTTCTGTAACCCAATTAGTTAGCATAGGAAACAACTACATTAGACACCTGACACTCTCAGGTGGGATATATGTCACTTATGTTAATAGTCCTGAAGGTGGAAACGGATAGTTCTTATCTGTGTCGTATTCAAAGAAGCTGAATTAAATGATTTCCTTTAGATTAATTTAATTAATTCGGAACCAGGCTTCACACTGACAGACGTCACTGAATATATTCTTCTGTTCCTCAAGGATTAGTGATAAAGGGCTTATATTTCAATTTAAACCGGTCACGGTAGCCGCGAGGTCTAAGTCATGAACTGCCTTCGCTCGCTTGGACGCTGGGATCGTCGGATCGAATCCCACTCAAGGCATGATTTCTTCTTTGATATGTGTATGCGTTCATTCGACCGCCTCTGTGGTCAAACACCCTCTATCCGCTAAAGTTGGCACTAACTTCGCCGACAAGCGGCGGTCGCTTGGTCGGTTTAGTTCGCTTGTGGACTAAAACCAAGGAGTTTCTTTGTATGCGTTCATTCTGTGTTTGTATTGTCCCATAATTAGGTAGAGGCCTTGCGACGGGCTGATCACTCGTCCAAGGAATCCTACCGTCTGGGAAAAATGATTATGGAACTGTATAGCAAGCCGGGCCCTGAATGGCCTGAAAGAGCCATTGAAAAAATAATTCAATTTAAAGAAATATGTTACACAAGTGGTATTTTCTTTATACAACAGGTATGGGAAAATAGGGTGTAAAGCAAAACTCAGCTATAATTAATGTAATTTGTTAATGTCAGAGTCTAACTTTGAGCACATTAAATTTCCTTCAGACCTGAATCCCGTCCTATTTTTTTATTTGTATGGTTGTCTCGATCTCTTTCCTCTTTCTTGTTTGAACTTCATTTCCAAACATCATTGAGTCAATTACTTAAAGGAAACCTGCGCCATGCATTTCTCTCCATACTTAACCCCACCCACCCTCTCTTATAGCTGATGCTTAGACTGTAGGAAAGACGGTTAAGGGGAGATGAAGGAGGTAATTTAGGAATCGCTGATGCAACGATTTCTGAGCAGTCAACAGTTCTGTTCTATGGAGTGAGCAGAAGAGGTAAGGGAGAACCCATTGCTGGTGAAGGTTAGGTTACAGCACAAACTTATCTTCATTTTCTCTATACGTATACTTTCCTCGTCGTGGCTTTGTAGCTTACAAAATCTGCAGTTTCTACAATGTGATGGGGAAAGTTTTTTACACACAAGTTTATTGAGGGTTGATAAGGTTATATTTTATCCATGTACGGCTAATTGGACGGAAAGCACACTTTTGTGACAGGAAGAAAATTATGAAAATTCGATCAGAAAAAGACAAGTGTAATTAACGAAGCTCTATAAGATTCTGACTCAAGAATTGTTCTCTTCCTGGTAACTGACTTCTTTCTGTTATGAAGGAGTGGGAATGTTTTTGAAAATAAAAGTTATTAATTTTTAAACGTTTTAATGGAATAATTATTTTTGAAACTTTTTGAAAATAAAGGAGTACACTCTATATCAAATTGTTTCTTTAGCTAGAAACCTAATTTCCTACCACTCTGTCACTACAGCTATATCTCGTAATATGTCGATCTACATGCGTCCAAATCGGCGCCTTTCGCATGAAACAGAAGCAAGTACCGAGTCGCTAAGACAAGGCAGCTGATTCAGGGACCATATAAATGCTTAATTGAATTACTAAGAATTCTAATTCATGATTGAAGAACGCTTGCTTTCAGCCTGCTGCTTGCTTTTTCGACTTGTCCTTCGACCCTGAAGACGAGGTCAGTGCGCTTCTCCGAAAAGCCGATGAACATCTACAAGTCTATATGGCGTCACACCCTGACGTCAGCAGTTTTCATAGTCACTGAACTAAAAACTTCAATTCCCGCACACCTTTCCTATTTACTGTGAAGAAGAACACTCCAATTCGCTAATCTCAGCGTCTCTTGGACACCATAATTTTAAACTATTGCACTATACAGCACTTCCTGCAGCCGGAAGTGGTCGCTCGCACGCAGGATATACACGTCTCTAGCAGTAGCTGCGAATTCAAAGAAACTTTCCGCCCGCGCACGCTGGACGCCTGCACGCAAGCCTTAGCCTAAGATCTTCGGCGCTACGGACGTATATATAGTATATATGTACAGTCACAAGTTACGATGGATTAGGTAAATTTGGGATAAGCTAGATGTAGTTAGTTTAAATCAAGTTGGGTTCAGTTACGTTACGTTCGTACGTATGTCCTTTGATATTTCTATTTCCTGAATTGACCAAAATACATTCGGCACGAAGAGGGTTAAATAATCTAATAATGAATCACTGAAGACCCGCCGGGAACGGAAAAGGATGTAGACGCGATTCGATGGCCTCCAAGTAACTCAGGGTGCTGGTTTATTAGGAAGATAGTTCCTGTGCCTTAACACTCCAGTACTGGAACACGTGGTAGCATAGTTGGTTGAGGCACTATGCTAGGAGTCCGAAGGTCTCGGGTTCGAATCTCGATGAGATAATTGTATTTTTCAATTAACGTAATCTTTCCAGCAGCACTATGGCTTCGAGGTCGATTCAACCTCCAATAGAAATGAGTACCAGGAATTTTCCTTGGAGTAAAGGGCGGCCGGCGTGTAAGGCTGACAACCTCATCGTCATCTATGAGCCGATTGTCTAGAAACTGTGGATGTCTCGAAGTCTCACAACCCTACGGGCCTCTACGACCTCTTACAAGGATAGCTTTACTTTTTAATACTTCAAAACTCTCAAACCCAAGAACGACATACGTAGAAACGAACTCCAAAATTTGCGTTGTAATAATTCTATTTTTATTACGTGTCGGTTTCGCCTCTGTGGTCTACTGTTCAGACTTCCTGGCTACAGTATCAGAGGTCCCGGGTTCGATTCCCGGCGCTGCCAGATTTTTTCTTAGAAGTAGTGGGTCTGGAAAGGGGTCCACTCAGCCTCGTGAGGATAACTGAGGAGCTACTTCAAGGAAATAGCGACTCCGGTCTATAAAACTGAAATTAATGGTCGTGGGGATCCGTTACGCTGACCACGTTACACCCTCTATCCGCTAAAGTTGGCACTAACTTAGCCAATAAGCGGCGGTCGCTCGGTCGCTATAGTTCTCTTACGGACTACAGGCCACGGTGTTTTTTGTTTTGCTTTGTTTGTTTTTATGTGTCGGTTATTCCCTTGACTTTTTCTACCAGTACCCACTTCTGAAGGAAGGATTTCCTCCCCTGACAGATGTCAGGAAAGGAGATATATCTAAATCATAAATTAGCTTACATCAAGTAACTCGGAAAATTTTGTTTAGACCAGAAAAGCCGCTGTTGACTTACACGGGGATAGGCGTTATTTCATATATGGCTCGTATTTCAGATCTCTGTGGTAGATTCTTCCTGAATGCGATATGTAGCCTCTGAGCCTTGCCGGAGTTGGGAGGGTTGGGCAGATATGAAAGTGTGGAGGATAGTATTCAGGAACATATAAAGACGACCATAAACGAATATAAATAAAAAGAGGGAGAGTGGCCAGGAAATTAAGGTTCGGCATTCTTATCCTACGCCAGGAGAACTGCAGGATGTGGGGACATCGCGTCGAGCCAAACCTCATTAGCAGCAGGATCCAGACATGTGTATAGCCATTGCGCTCCGTGATAGGTGCAACACCATTATTTCGTGCAGCACATAAATCTTGGAAACTCATCTAAAACCTGCATACTTCCTGCACTGGGGAGGAGACGTGAATATTTCTTAAGTTGTTATGGCGGTATTTATACTTCTACTATGGGAACGACCGATCGCAGTGGCAGCACGGTCTAAGCATGAACAGTCTTCGCTCGCTCGAACACTGGGATCGTGGGTTCGAATTCCACTCAAGGCATGGATGTCTGTGTTTATTCTGTGTTTGTGTTAAGGCGCGTCCACATTACTCGTGCTCGTGCTCGTGTGACTCGCTATGCTCGCGAGTATTGTGGACGATATGACAAGTCACGAGAGAAGCAAATTTTAAATTTTAAATTTAAAAACTATAAATTAAAATACGGCTACAGCCTATACACACTACGAGTAAATATACGGATCCTCACGCGCCGAAGTCTGGTGAGCAACTGAAGTAGTATGGACGAAGATTTACGGGCACAAGTAAAAGCCAGACGAGTCTCCCGACGAGCACAAGCCTGGCGAGCACGAGCACGAGTAATGTGGCCGAGCCTTTAGGTAGCGACCTTGCGACGGGCTGATACCCGTCCAAGGAGTCCTATCGACTGTCTTAGATTAAGAAATTGAAGTGAACCGAAGCGTTTCACGGATGCCCTATGGCCTAAATGGAAGCAGCAAGACTAGAAGAAGTAGGAAAAGAAAGGGGAAAGAGGATACGTCATCGATCAGTTAGTGATGTAGCTTGAAATGTCATCGTTAGAAACTTAACTAGATTCTATTTTTATCATACATGTAATACTTACGCCAGTGCAAACTCGTGCATACCCAGGGGTTCCATCCAACAAATGTGAGGTGCCCTTGTTCGTGGAGCACGTGGACCTTGCAAATTATGCTTTCTAACGGGGTAGGCTGCCGATCACAGTGGCCGCACGGTCTGAGGCATGAACTGCCCACGTTCGCTCGAACGCTAGGGTCGTGGGTTCGAATCCCAATCAAGGCATGGATATCTGTGTGGGTTTATTCTTTGTATGTAGGGGTCTTGCGACGGACTGATCCCCCGTCCGAGGAGTCCTATCGACTGTGTATGGGATCCCCGTCCGATGAGTCCTATCGGTTGTGTATGGGATTAAGAGACTGAGAAACCGGCCAAGGCCCAACAAAAGGACTGCAAAGCTGTAGATAGATAGTAGATATTCCGTTACACTGGGCTGAAAAAATATCGTTGCCTTAGCAAGCCAGAATTAAGCGTTTAATGCCCGCCAAGAAAGATTTAAGACACTTTTTTTTTAATTTATTTTCGCCAAATATATATATATATGTTTTAGGAATTCTTTACAAAGCAAAAATAAAGAATATTTAAGTGCAGGTCATGTCCGTACGTCTGCCAATTTAAACATACACGTAATACGAACATCTAAAGTGTCAGAAGGGAAAAATATTAAAATTCAATATGGAAAAGTCGCTAAAATCCGGGAAAATTTTGGTATTCAGCCGTACTGATATAAAACACCAACCTGGTTCACATGAAGCAGTAAATTTACTTTTTCAGTTATCCCATAAACAGTTCCACAGATATTGCTGAAATTCGATACATGTAAAGTCTACCAAAAGTTGTTGAGTAATTCCAGTTGTCAGACATATTGTGTCTAGTTTGCCATAAATGTCATAAGAACATAAATGTAACTATCCTTATATCCTATGAACCTTCCGACAGATGCTGCTGAAATTCGATATGGGGGGCTTTCACTAATTTGCATTCCATTATTTAAACTTTTGAGTAAGTTTAATAAAGTTGGAATTGAGGTTCTCACAAAGTCGTAACTATGGAGAATATTGTCTTCTGTGGTGACAGTCCTTGCAGTTCGGAAGTTAACAGACATTTCGGAGTGACCTACTCACTTCATCCTCGGGATCTAAGAGTAGTCCACGAAATGAACCAGCAAAGAAGCACACAACTAGAGACCTCCTCAAATCTAATTTTTCTTCTTGAGCCCCCACCCTGAGCCAGATGAATTCACTCCATATTCTCATACCATTTGTTCAGAATGATTTTAATATTATCATTCCATCTATGTCCTTTTCTTCCAAGTAGACTCTTTCCTTTTCATTTTTCAACTGAAATTCTGTATTCTTTACCCATCTTTCTCTTTCGTGCTACATACCTCGCTTCTGAGTCTGCTTCACAGTAACTCCTATACAACTGTAACATGAACATGCACCAAAACGAAATATTACAAGTCCGAATGTCGGAGAACTACAATCTTGATAGATTTTCTTACGTCGTTCCAGACAAGGTGATATGTTTCTTGGTTTATTTAAATTTGTTTTCAGTCGCTCAGAAAACACTTTGTCGAGGGTAGAATGGCTGGTAAGGTAAACGCATCCTGTAACAGGCCGTGGAGGCCCATAGGGTTGCGAGACGTCGAGAGTCCCACAATTTTTAAAAAAATCGATTCACATATGGCGGTAAAATTGTCAGCCTTACGCGCCGGTCGGCCGCCTTTTACCCCCGGAAGATTCCTGGTATTAATTTCTGTTAGAGGCTAAGTCGCCCCATGGACAGAGTGCGGCTGGAAGGATTACGTGAATTGAAAAATCCATTGGCCTCATCAGGAATCGAACCCGCGAGTTTCCGGCTAAGGATAATTATTAAATAATGAATTTGAAAGCTTTTGCAAGGAAGCGGTCGTAGCCTACTTGATATTACTATCATGGAGTATTATTATTAGTAATAATGTATTTAAGCGTCATATTGTGTGTGAACTATTTACTATCTGTTCCGTGAACAAAATTCCGGTATAAACTGAATAAATATGTACTGTTTTCACTTTACAACATGTTTCGAACATTCAGGCCATCGGGTACGTAATTTTACATTAATATTCTACAATAATAATTATCTATTTTATTTGCGTTTAGTTTGCTAATTTAAGATTGCATATGAATTACAGCTGACATTCATATGACCTTCCCTTTAATAACTGTATAAATTATAAGCACTGATGAACGTCAGGGAATAATAGCGGGAAAGTAGTGTTAATGTAAAAATACTTACCTGATGATAGCATGGATAGCGGAAACACTTTTTAAAGTGAAAACAGTATAAATTTATTCAGTTTATTCAGGAATTGTGTCAACGGAACACACTGTCACGTATTATGAGACTGATCTTATATCGGATTATTGGACTTGTGGTACCTTATACATTCACACAGTTCGGGACTACAGGCAATTATAGCTCTATCGCTATTCTACAAACTTTCCAGTTCACCGTTTCATATGCACTAGGGTTCTCAGTCTTCACTGTCGTATCCTGGCAACGGATTTATAACAGTCTCACTGTGGCTGTAATTGACACATGAAGTCTTTTTAAACAGTTTAATTCCCTTCTTGCCATATCTGCAGCTGCCAATTCCGAAGACTCGACCCAACTACTCTCGACCACTGCCGCCTACTCCGTTGTACTCTGCTTCTACTATTCATGTCAAGGTCAAAGTAACATTGCGACTGACAGTCAGTCAGTCAGTAAGCCTTGGTGTCGAGCCTCATTTGGGGCTCATGACCATATACTTATTACTGTTCGAAAGTTACGGTTTTGTTTGTGTGGGGCGCCCTCTCTGGCGAGAAGACGGGTCTGTCTTTGTTAAATGCTAGTGGGTCTTGTCAGCGTAGTCTTTCGTGGGTCCGAATCTCTTGGAAGTCGCGACCATATTTTACTGTCTCAGATGTGAGACTTCCCTTTTCGTCGCCTCCTACGACTCACAGGGTCACGGTGGAGGCATTCGACTATTCCTCCACACGGGTTACTATTCATATCCTGACGTCAAGTCAAAGTCAAAGTCACATTGCGACTGACGATCAGTCAGTCAGTAAGTCTTGGTGTCGAGCCCCATCTGGGGCTCATGGCCATATATTTATTACTGCTTGACAGTTACGGTCTTATTTTTGGGGGGCGCCCTCTCTGACAAGAGGACGGGTCTTGCTTTTATATATGCTGCTGGCCCTTGCTAGCGCAGTCTTTCTCGGGTCTGAGTCCCTTGGGACTCTCGACCATATCCTGACGAACACATCTTATAACCTTATAACCACTTCGCACGGACCCCACAGAAAACATATTCTATTGTCAAGAATGCGTGTTTATTTGTCCGTTACCTAGCAATGGATGTCCTATTGTCACGTACTTTTCTGTTGCGGGAATATGTTTAACGACCGGTTGCCTAGCACTGGGTATTCACGTCACAATGTAATAAGTATTATTACGGAATTTCTCAGAGTATCGGGATAGTATACCCGTACTACGTAGGGTATAACCCCTTCTTTCAATTCCGCCCGAATTCATCATTCATAACCACCTTTATACTCTACACAGCATTCACCCAAGGTGCTAGGATAGTATACTGAACAGACTACGAACATTTTTTAGACCCGGAGCAGCTAGTTTCGATTCCCGGAAAGGGAGAGAAATTTTTCTTTACACTATGGCATCCAGACTGGCACTGGGACCCACCCAGCCTCGTACCCAATGGGTAATGGGGACACTTTCCGCGGGGTTTAAGCGGCTGGAGCCTGAAGCAGTCTGCTGACCTCCATCTAATGCCGAAGTGAAGAAAGATAGACCTATACTTCCACTCAAAGCTTAATCAGTTAGAACAAGGACAACTTTACCTTTATCTCTGACCCCTTCTTTAACATCCCCTACGAATTCATCATCCATAACTTCCTACTCGACACTATTTAAACTATACAGTTATTTTTTTTAATTCGCTTAGTTGGGGGGGTGGAGTCCAACTGGGTCCACTCGGCACGGAGGCCACTGATTGGCCTATTGTAGCCTGCCCCGGGTGATTATGATGATGGAGAATTTGGTGGAATGAAGATTGGCAGGGGAAACCGAAGTACTCGGAGAAAACCCGCCCCAGCGCCACTTTGTCCACCACAAATCCCACTTGACCAGACCCGGGATCGAACCCGGGCCGCCAGCGACTAACCGCTTGAGCTATGGCGCGGCCTCTGTTTGCTACCTGCTTCACGCTGGTTCCTTGCTTGGCTTGTTCTCCGACCATGTAGATGAAGGCGACATGTTCCATCGAAACGTCGCTTCACTTTCAACGGTGTACACTGCGTTATATACTCATAACCACCGCTGTGAGAACCTAAAATCCTACATGGTCATACGAAACTTCACTTCATCTTTAATTTTTTTTCAAGTTCGATGAATAAGTTTTGAACAAAGGCCGCCAGTTATTTTCGGCCGAATGATCTCCAAACATAAAACGATATTTCAAGATGGAGACTTAAATTAGACGGGTCAGTGATTATGCAACACGGTACAACATAGCGACGTGCTCTATGCTCCAGAAGGAGACCCCGCTGAGTCGTTTCCATCTCACGGGGCGTTACTCAAGTTTACTTCGTGTTTCTCGAATCGGTACCAATCGATAGGTCGTTTGTTATTGTACGTACTTTTATGTAGGCATTGTTAGCTTTCAAGAATCCATTGCTCTTTGCCTTTATTGAACCGACAAATGGACAGGAACACGTCAATAGAGCGTTCAAGTATGGCGAACTCAAGGCAGAGCACCCATGCATAGCAAAACCTAAATACAAAGGTTGTTACGATGTTACAGCCGACAGAAAAACATGTCTCGTGCTCTGTTACAGTAATTGGAAAGTTGGACAATTGATTTTTAATGACATCTTAATACAGAGAGCTGAAGTTTTGACGTGAAGTATAACAACTCGTTCGCTGTAAATCATATTTTGAATACAGAGGCGATATATCGTTCAGTGATATCCAATGTATAATACAGAACAAAACGTGTGTGTTTTTACTGGTACAACCTAATGGTGAGACAAGAAACCTGGATAAATTCGGCCATTCCTTGGGTTATGGCGCTGATATTACGTAGGTAGGAGCCCGAGATAGTTCAGTAGATATATCGACGAGCTGGACGACCGGGGTTCGATTCCCAATAGAGGCAAGAGACTTTTCTCTATTCTACAGCGTCCAATTCGGCTCTGGGACCCACCCAGCCTCCTATCGAATGGGAACCGGTGACTGTTTCCCCGGGAGTAAAGCGACCGGGCCACTCACCTCTATCTAGTGCCGAGGTCAAGAATGGTGGAGCGAATTAATTAAGCACTGAGACATCTTCACTTTTTCATGTTTACGGTACTACAGGGTAGTGATATGAAAATTTTTAGTCCTCCTAAGTTAAAGTGGTTCCATATGCTAATAAAAAAATAAAAGGATATATCTTTTAAATGAAATTTCCATGATGTGCGTTGTGAGGCTGGGGCATAGCTCAGGCTGGTTTCTCACTGCGGAACCTCGAGTACAATCCTGGGTGACTTCATGTGAGATTAAATGTGGGCGAAATGTCAAAGAAGCAGGTATCTCTCGGAGTTTCTTCGGTTTACACCTTGTAATCGTTATTCTACCATTGCTCAATATTCATCTACCGTCGCTCCCTAAGACGTGCGATAGCCCTGATCAGGCAGCACATTATCACACTTCAGTCTTCAAGTTTGGGGTTATATCTGGGATCCGACTCCTGTCTGGTTACAGAGTAGGGAAGTTCTAGAGCTCATTTATTATTATTTATTTTTCTGTCATTATTAATATATGCCTAAAACATCTTTGAGGATATGTCATCATGAAAGAGTGAAATAGATCTTACGCCATCATTAGAAAGTTATTTTCAACATACTGTGAAGGAATAATTCATTGCTAGGCAACGGCTCGGTAAACACTGTCTAAAAGCCGGAATAGCAACAGAAGCGGAAGTCAGTTTGCTAAACAACGGCGCTGATATCTGTTTCCATGACAACGAATATTAACAAAGATATTCCCGTGAAAACCAACAGAAAAAGAGAGGACCATTAACTGTTCGACTTGGTGATCTATGTTATATTTTAGCGTCCTGTTACACTGATTCATGTCCATGGTTTATGCTGACCGTCTTACAGTGTATACACTTTTTTCACCTTATTCTTCACTTCCACACTACATGTTTCAGCACCAATGTGCCATCCTCAGGTGTCTTTATGCACGTTAAACTATTGTACTGCATGCCATGATGTCTTCATTCTAAAATGACTAAAATCTGTATTCGTCATATATGTCGATGAATTCTAAATAATAAAACTTTTCAGAATTCATCCTACGTCGCACTCAAACACGCGAATTACGCCAATCCTCTTTTATGTGTGCATTCTTCCTACATATATTTGTGTATCGTGTTCTGTGTTGTGTCTTGCTCCTGTTACTGCATGCGTTGTACTGCTGGATATGTGTGTGTGTACCTCGAAGATATTTCAGACAGAATAATATGTTGACTATAAAGGTAGCTACAAGTAGAACATAATACCTGCTCAAGATATGTCATGTCTCTCTGCAGGAGAACAAATGTGTAACTGACTTGTGATATATACGATCAAAATAAATAAATATTGAGTCTCTTGGAGCTAAAAAATGAAATGTTATTTTACCACATACCGAAGAAATTCATTGTTGTAGAGAACACATGCTGAGACTGAATCAAATCTCGTATAATCTCTTCAGTCCCTTCCAAAACTACAAAAATGCAAATATACAGTCCTAGAATTGAAGAGTGAATTGTAAAAGGAACTATGAGACGTTCAGTTTACTATTTCCAATTTGTTTCCCTGCGAAGCTTCTTGGATATTTGGAACAAGCGCACTATCTGTACAAGTCTGAAAATGTCTCTGAAATTCGTGCTTATAATCGTGGCGCTTGTTGTACTCTTTTATTGTCTTTTGCTTCTTAAATGTAGATTAGTGAAAAGGGAAAATTTTTATCCGACCATCACTGAGCAGCGATATTCTGATTACGTTTCAAACTTAGGAACTTCTGTTACATTTAATATGGGTAAAGTCCACCCGCTCTACGAACCAGGTTACGTCATACCATGTATAGGCAACCGTACGGAATAAAAATAGTCATGTGTGAGTATGTTTGAAGCTTCCCCCGACGTATGAATGTCGAAAGTATCATTCGTTCACTCATTTCCGACTCTAAAGCAACCAAAATCGTCACAATCTCTCCTTTATTTTAAAATGCAATTAAAATCATATCTTCAAATAAAATCCAGTACCGTTCTAATGATGATTTAAAGGTCTGCGTCACTAAACAATCGATGACGCAACGTCGTTCCAGCAACTGAAAGAGTATAACGTGTTTTCATGTGGGCTATTTAACGATCGATATCCGAACTACGATACAGCATTGATGGTTGGTTTGATGAATGGTGAACTGGAAGGGATTGTCAAAGAACCCATTGCGGCCTATTCGAGGAACTTTCACGAAACTTGAATGGTGGGGACTGAGGGAAGCAATGAGACCGCAGTCAGAATATTCGGTGTACGGGCCGAGATTCGAATCCAGTAACTTTCAAATATGAGTCTAAAGCGTTATCGCTAAGCTAGCTCGCTGAGTGCGAGAACTACCGAGTAACGACATAATGTGTTCTATACTTGCAAGTATTTTGGGGGTCACAAAATACAGGAGCGTTTAATGGGTATGATATGTAGAACACACAGAAAATATATGAGATATTCATATAAAACTCTATTAAAATCATGAAGGAGAGACACGAATTGGGACACCTATAATAGAAATTATTATTAGGATACAGCCTTAAAGAAATAGTTCTCGGGATGATTTATTCATGCTAAAGATTGTCAGGCAGATGGCTTTTTCTAAATACGGCAACGAAAATTCTGTTTCCATAAATGATGGAATATTTCTTGACTAGATGAGTGACTATCAGTTTCTCTAGGAAGAGTCCTCCAAGGAATTAGTTATCTACACATTTACGTATGTGTTATTGTATTGGAGAGAACTTATGTGGGGGTAAAACGGTCGAAGTGTAATTCAGGCCACTTATTTCCATTCAGTGGCGACGTCGAGAATGCGTGGAGGTATGTCAGCACTCCTCCATATACTATATGGCGTAATGGCTGATTTATATCTAATAGCTGTGAAAAGCATTAAGTTTAGTTTATAAAGCGACATATGTCATTTTTCCATATAAATATCAAAAGAAAAGGGAAACTGGACATAAAGCAGGGTAACAAAAAATGTAATAATATGGAAGTAAATCTCGCGTTCTGAAAGAGTGACGGAATGCTTTATTCCGTGGAATATTTATAAAATGCAAAGAAGGTTATTTCGCTAAGAAACGGAAATCGCGTGATATTGATGACAGCGAGAGAGGTCGGGTGCTTCATACCATGGACGTTAGGAGCAGGAACTATACGGCTTTATTCCTATCGAATGAACTCAACGTACATGTAGGCCTATTTCTGCATACTTCGTCTGTACATATTCGAGTCTGAAATAAAAATGTAAAGCTATCCCTAGTACAATGAGGAACTTCATAACTTGTACTCTTCTCCAAGTATAATTAGAATGATCAAGACAAAGGGGATGAGGTGGGCAGGGCATGTAGAACGAATGGTGGAGACGAGGAATGCATATAGGATATTGGTGGGAAAGCCAGAAGGAAACAGACAACAGGGAAGACCAAAGCTTAGGTGGATGAACAATATTAAAATGGATCTTAGAGGGATAGGATGGGATGGTATGGATTGAAGTGATCTGGTTCAGGACAGGGGCCAGTGGAGGGCTCTTGCGAAAACGGTAATGGACTTTCGGGTTCCATGTAATACTGGTAAATTCTTGAGTAGCTGTAGAATTAGCAGCTCCTCAAGAAGGGCTCAATCCATTAGTAATTTTCCCTGTAACAGGCCGTGAAGGTCCACAGAGTTATGAGACGTCCAGGGCCCCACATTTTCTAGACAACCGGCTCATAGATGGCGGTGAGGTTGTCAGCCTTATTCCCCGGCCGCCTTTGACCCCCCAGGAAGATTCCTGGTACTCATTTCCATTAGAGGCTGAGTCGACCCCAGGGTCATAGTGCGGCTGGAAGGATTAGGTAAATTAAAAAAGAAATCCAATGACCTCATCGGGAATCGATCCCGCGACCTTCTGGCTTGTCGCATACTGCCTCAACCAACTACGATACCGCGTACCCCGCAGTCTGAAGTACTGTTTAAAAACATATGCACGAATATATCAAACATTTTACGATGCAAAGCAAAAGGAATGCTAATTTAAAATCACTATTAAATGACGTCACCGAAACATGTTTAGAGCAAATGCTCTAGACACGTATTTCGTAGCTGCTCGGTTCGAATCCCCGCCAAACACCGGCTAACTGAATCGAACATGTTTTCGTATTTTTCGTCAGTTGTTCCACACAAATGTCACTATAGCCCCGGGTTGAAGCAGGACCAAGGGATAACACACAGGACTGGAAAGGAACACGTGAAAGTTCATATAACAAATTATGAGACTTCCAGTTGATTCATCGACGGATGTTACAGTAATTATTTTAAATTTTCCACTTGCTGAGCCGAAAAGAAGTGAGAATTTGTTGCACTGCATTACTGAAGAATGTTGCCTCCATCAAACTCGCTACACTAGGAACGGGAAGTTCTGAAGTCACTACACTTTTACAAATTGCCATTGCTGAATGTGTTGTAGTGCCACAACACCCGTCACTGCAAGTTATTCTTAATGTGGGTGGGTTGTTGCATGACACAGCTGTCCTCCACCCTAACATCAGTGGGTGTAGCTGCGCTCTGGTTTCCCGCTGCCAATACATGGGCCAGTGAGGTGCATTCTTTCTGCAACGTTTCAACGCTGGATTGTTCTCCTCCCCTAACTAAGATGTATCTATCTATGGTTCTTCAACCCTCTGTTGGGCCTTGGCAGCTTTTCAGTTTCTTAATCCTTTACGCAGTCGGTAGTACGACTTAGACGGGGGATCAGCCCGTCGCAAGCCCACCTGTACACAGAACAACACAAACACATAATAATCCCACACAGATATCCATGCCTTGAGTGGGATTTGAACCCACGACTCCAGTGTTTGAGCGGGTGGAGGCGATTCATGCTTTAGACCTCGAGGCCAGTGTGATCGGCTAAGTTGTACACTGCTTCATACAAGATCACATTGTCTATGTGTCTAGTCCTGGCCGTTCCAGTGGTTTTTGTCGAAACCTGTAATTGAGGTAAATATTCTAGGGTACGTACAGGTTATAAAGTCTCATATTCCGACTTCCCATTGCGATGACCTGGATTCGATCCCAGGTCATGTGAGGTTTGTGGTGGACAAAGGGGTAGTGGGGTAGGTTTTCTTCAAGTACTTCATTTCTCCTACTAATTCTAATCCCGCCAGATGCTCTGGACTCATCCATTATCATCAGGGGTTGATACGATAGGTCCAAAAGTGACCAGCGTACCAAGTGGAATCCCTGTAACAAACAGACCGTGGAGAACCATGGGGTTGTGAGACGTCGAGGATCCCACATTTTGTCTAGACAGTCGGCCCACAGATGGCGGTAAGGATGTCAGCCTTATGAGTCGGCCACCCTTTACCCCCCAGTAAAATTCCTGGTACACATTTCTGTTAGAGGCTGAGAAGACCTCAGGGCCATAGCGCGGCTTTAATGATTAGGTAAAATGAAAATATCCATCTCATCGGGACCCGTGACCTTCCGGTTTGTAGCATAGCGCCTCAACCAACTACGGTACCGCTTGTCCCCTTCATACATCCGGTAGGGTTTTTTAAATATATCGTAACGTATAAGGGGTTATAGTGACTAAGAATTGTGGGTTCTAGATTTGAAGATTGGATATATGGGACGCCTCTATTACCACTACAGTTGAGTATGGCAGTACACATATTGAGCTCCCTGATAACGAATCTCTCACTCTTGACTGCATCTCGAACTAGTCTCTAGGTCCTAGACGTCTACTCAGTGCGATTGACTCTTTCCTGCGAATCAGTTATGTGTCCTTTCATGTCCAGGTGCGGACCGTAGAGAGAACGCAAGGTCTTACAGTTCCTCTGTTATTCTGCTATCCGTTGCCATGGTAATTCGTTGTTTACCTAGCCGTTGTTAGCAACAGACGTATCTGTTGTGCTTCTCTGACTGCGCACTTCCGGCTTTCAGGCCTCGTGTCACAATATATAGAAATATAGTCTTCTGTATTACAGGTATTGGATCCAGGGAAACTCAGCATAGACACGCCCAAGAAATGGACGACCTAAGAATTAATATTTTGTCCAGAATATCATAATTTTATGCGAATTCTTTAATCCTTTGAAGTATGAAGAAAGTAGGAACAGATTACAGGGAAAAATAAGATAGACTTAAAAGGATTCTGACGATGGTGTATACTGTACTTCTTTTGGCTTGTTTTGGACTAGTCTCAATCACTGGACCAGCGCTTTCTAACGAGCCCGACTGAGTAGGTTTAGCCTTCCCCACCCACCTGAAGACGGAGACAGATCTAGCTTCCTAAACGTAGTGGTCTTTTGTCTTTTACATACCAGACGATGGATGAAGTCCAAAGCAAGCCAAAAGAAGTACAGGGAAAAATAAGGCTGGCAGCTTGATAAGTTATTTTCTTGCATAAGTGTTATCAAGAACAAGAACAATGGTTATTATCATGCGTATTCAGGGAAAAAATTATTTATTGAAATAATAAAAATTTGTCAGAAGTGGGATTCGAACCCACGCCCTCAGAGAGGACCAGAATTCTTCGTAATCTACACAGTAGACAAGATAAATCTTGAGTCTGGCGCCTTAGACCGCTCGGCCATTCTGACATCTGCCTTTCAAGGTTAAAGTAAGCGGTATTTAAGGAATTAGTTTGTATTGCCAACAGAACTCATTGCATCACCATTACAAAGCTCAACCGATTATTTCTGTTTAAGGAAATAATGACTGTTTATTTTGAGGATCATATGAAACATAAATATTCTTGGGAAAATGCAGAGTTTTTTTAATGTTAAAGCAGCTGGTACATACAATTATTATTGTGATCTGAAGAGTCAATATTTCCTGAATAAGACGTGAATTTTGTTTAAAGTTCGGATAATATTTTACTAGGGAAATACAACATACCTTAACTTCCACGGATACGCTTCATAACCATAATGATATCAACAACTGCAAGCCATGGGTTCATATGTAATGTTATTATTACCACTGACACGTTTGAATAATATGCGTAGTGTTTACCCACCCTTCACTAGAGCTCTGCGTCGCGGTGAGCATGTCGAGCGTCTCCCTAGAACGGCCTGCAATGCCATCTCACGGTTAATGAACGAAACTCAACGATATTCACAGAGCAATAAATTAAAATCCCGGAGAGGAGTTTGTAGGCAATTCTCTTCTCTCCAGGCATATTTCTTTACAAATCAATGCATCAATCACTCCTCTAGTCTTCTTCGAGTTTAATGATACCCTCAACACTTTTTAGATTCTCCAATAAACTGCGAATATTTGCAAACAAAGACAACTGGGCAGGTCAGTCATTATAGAGAGTAAGCTATGGGCTGGATGACCAAGGGATTGGGTTCCATTTCCGGCAGGAGCAAGAGCATTTTCTCTAATTCACAGCTTCCAGACAGGCTCTGAGGTCCACCCAGACTTTTATCCAATGGCTACTGGGGGTCTTTTCCCCAGAGTTACGACAACCGTGGAACGAAATTAACCACTCACTTCAATCTAGTGGCAATTTAAAAATGGGTGGAGCTATGCCACTTAGTGTCTAATGAATCGCATGGAGTTGTCCTTAATTAAGAACATAGATAATACATTTTACATTAATCGCGAAGAAATAAACCCTCTAGCGCTTCGAAGTTATAAAAATTTACACAAAAATGTAATGCAACTATTTAAGATATTTTTATAACTTCCCTTCATAATAATTTTTGGTCGTAACTGAAAAGGAAATTGATATTTCTAGGTTATTATTTTTGGTACAATTTTAGCCCAAGATATGTCAAGAGGAATAGAACATTTTTAAGGATCATGAAACTCATAGAACGTATGACATTGGTGCTTAATAATAAGGGTTCATCCAACATGCAAGGCGTTTCAAGTGGTTACACTTCTGGCTTGTATTCGGAAGGTATCTGGTTCGAATTTCGGCCGCGACATTCACGAACTACCCTGACAAATTTTTTGTTGTCGGTTTTCTCATTCCCTACAGACAAACGTCGGGTTACAATTTTCAATTAAGCCACGACCGCTTCCATCCACGTTCGTTGAAATTCAATATTCTCTATCGTCCTATGAGTTTATTTAATATTTTCTCAGATACTGACAACGTCATTAAATAAATTATAAATTCCTAAGGATTAAATTGGCAATGCCAAACGAGAATATCCCCTAGTTCTGGCACCAGAATACTTGTGCAAAAGTAAACACTTTGATTTTGGAAGATCGTAGCTTCAGAACCATAGTTAGAAAACCGAGATAAAATAACAATGAGATGAGGAAAAATTTCACAAAATTTGATTTGTTTCAAGTGTGATTATGAGTAATTAATATGCGAGCGGAAAGGCTGCGCCATAGCTCAAGCGGTTAGTCGTTGGATTCCTACCGCGGCGGCTCTGGTTTGACCCCGGGTCTGGTAAAGTGGGATTTGTGATGGACAAAGTGGCGCTGGGGCGGGTTTTCTCGGAGTACTTCGGTTTCCCTTCCCAACCTTCATTCCACCAACTTCTCCATCATCATAATCACCCGGGGCAGGCTATAATAGGCCGATCAGTGGCCGCCGTGCCGAGTGGACCCATTTGGACTCCAGCCCCCACTAAGCGAATTAAAAAAAATTAATACGCGAGCGAAAACCAAATGCCTTTACCGATATATTTTTTTTTATTTAAGTGTTCCTCACACTAAGTTTCCATATCTCGAAACGTTCTCAATCATCATGAGACAAGACCCAATCCCTCATTAGTTCCGTTATATCTTCATTTGAGATTGGCTGTGGTCTGGCCCTATTCCGGAGCCCTACTGCACCTCGTGCTAAACCCAGATACGTTTAACTGATATGTAAAGTGGACACAAATGAAGTGCAGTTTTTGTGCCTCTAAATCAAACTATTTCGATCTCAAATACACTTCATGTCTCCCTCAATAGGTAAACTCTGGGACGCTGCTGGAGGTGTAAACCACAAAATCCCATTTAAAGTCTTCGTTTTTATCACGTACTTTTATTTTAAACATTTAGGGTCTGAATTAGCTACTGCAGGGAAATGTAACCACAAACTTCGGCCAAACAACGCTGTAACTGACTAGAAACGAGTGAGTTGGTAGCTCCTTTAACATTCGGACCCTGCTGCGACGTCCGTTGTGCGATAGAGTTGGTGTTTCAAGCCGAAGTTTTAATTACTACATTAACTGAGCAGAACTGTTTGTACAACTATACCTTTCCTGCTTTTAGCGATGGCGTAGAAAAGTTTCCTGAGAATTGAAGAAGAATCTATTTTACTAACATTAAAATTATTTAATTGTATTTATGTCAACATTAACATTATTATGGTCACTGTCTATCATCTTGAATGTCTTCAGACACAATAATTAATAAACTGGAAAGAAATATTGCTAATTATTTAGGCCCGTTATACATAGATGGTCTTGATCATCATTGCTGTGACATGAGGGCTAAAATTAGAAGAGTACAGCGAGAACAGGCGGCCATTGCTAGCAACCACAACTAGTGAATACAGAAGACTTTATGTGTTCTGTGGTTACAGTTACTTTTAGAGTGAGAATATTAGGGTCATTTGTAGTTACAAGCGTTCAATAAATCCAATTATCAATTCAACCCCGTGTCTAGTAACTAATACTTGTCAATATGTTTGAAAAAACTAAGAATGACGGACACTGTCCCAAATTCTAGTCATGTTTAGTCTTATACAACATCATCTAAAATATTTAGGCTTGTGTTAAGATGGTTCTATTCATTATAAAATTGTACAGCCCAGAAATACCTACAATTTTTATAGGAAACTATATCCCTGTCTATCCAGTACGGTGTAATATTCCTTCAAGAATTTCTAATCGTCCCTTTACTCAGGTTTTTCTTTCCCTTGGCACTACAGCCCCAGTGGGGCTAGGCCTACCTCCATGAATTTCTCCGTTCACTTCGGTTTTTCTAGATCTTACACATTCGGTAGGATTCCCTTGGAGGGTGATCAGCTCGTCGCAAGGCCTCTACCTGTACACAAACACAGAAAAACGCACACAAACATCCATGCCCTGAGTGGGATTCGACCCCACGATCCCGGTTTCCAAGCGAGCGAAGCCAGTACATGCCTTAGACCGCTCGGCTACCGTGACCGGCACTTTACTTAGTTTGCTTGCAGTAATATTTGTTTTACAGTAATTTAGTTTACTGTAATCTGTAATGTAATCTTGTTTATTTAATGACGCTCTCAATTCTAGTGTCATATGATATGATCTTGAGTAGTAAATTGGAAGAGATATGCAAGGAAATTGACGTGATGTAATTAGAGGCAATATCACAGAATTTGCTTAAAATTAATGAGAAAACACGAAGAATTTCAGACAGTATAGATCATTTCAGAGTCCGGATTTAAACTCGGAGCTTCCCGAATACAGAGCAGTGGCACTAATCACTTGCAGCTCAGACCTTTATGAGGAATTTACCTCTTCTATACTTCCTACGGTTCCGTGCGTTAAAAAGACACATCGAACGACACGGCCAACTTTACTCGGACTCACAGCACGTCTTTAAAGGCTATCTTACTGTTATGGATTTGACGAATCTGGAACACAGGTTCAAAAGTAGACCGCAGATCCACCTCTAAGATCCGGAAACCAAACCTAGCCTTACATAATGGGACCCCAACATTACTTGAATTTCGCATTCAGAAATCCACACTCTTTCTCACGCAGGATTTGAGATTAAGAATTCTGTCTTCTGGAACATAACATCGTGTAGTCCGCTGCAATCAACCAACATTTCGGAGGAACTTGTCGCTTCCATGTTCACGGTTGAAACAAAAACCAAGCAGGAAACCAGTGCTACTGTTTGCTACCTGCTTCATATAGGCTTCTTGCTTGGCGTATTCTGCGACCATGAACATGCAGGCGACATTTTCTTCCGCAACGCCTATTTTAACAGACTACACGATGTCATATTTCATAAGATAAAATACTTCGGTCTATTTCTTGTTGATACTCGTAAAGCAATTTATACTGCAAAAGGAATTTAAAGGGGTTATGAGTTGAAAGATAAACATTTTCTGCTTTGTCTTCAAGTTCATGAAATTGTAATCTATTCTGATGGGGTAAGATGCTAGAAACAGTATTGCAACAAGTGTGTTGTATTGGGAGTTCAGTATTTTGGCAAATAAAATGCAAGTTTTCCCTTCTTAAGTTCAATCATGTAACTCAGTGGAAGGTCTCCTCGTATTTGTTATTGTAAGGAAGATCAATATGTGAAATGAATTAAGACACGGAATCACGGGCGATGATTCGTACGCTTAAAAATAGAAATAGAGGAGTACTATTCCACTGAATTTTTGAACACTCTAAAATTCATCTCAACAATTTAAAAATTGAGATCCCACCGAATGGAAAACACACTGCTGCTCCTTTAGATAAACCAATCAGTTGATCAGTGTGGTTGCATATGACTCTTTATTATTAATTGCAACAGACGGCTTCTGTCTGCTTGGGTTATAGATCGTGACATGTTATTCGTGATGTCCGGATAGGGACTAACTATATCGATTGGCCGCGCCATAGTTCAAGCGGTTAGTCGCTGGCGGCCCGGGTTCGATTCCGGGGTCTGTTCAAGTGGGATTTGTGGTTGACCAAGTGGCGCTGGGGCGGGTTTTCTCCGAGTACTTCGGATTCCCCTGCCAATCTTCATTCAACCAAATTCTCCATCATCATCATCATCATCACCCGGGGCAGGCTACAGCCGGCCAATCACTGGTCGCTGTGCCGAATGGACCCAGTTAGACTCCACCCCCAACTAAGCGAATTAAGAAAAAACTCTATCGATCTGAATCAACAAAGTTGAATTTTTTACCTCAGGATGCAGGCAGAGTCCATTTTTCGAAAAGTCGTCTCACAATTAAAAGGATGGATATTTTCTCATAAATTAACGCTTTTATCATTTAATCGTGTTTAGGAAGAAACTTAATTTTCATTGTGTCAACATACAACACAAATAATTACGACCTACGTACAGAATGGGGAATTTTTTAAATCCTTAAGCACGTTATGCACTTAAGAAATTTATACACTATAGTAACCACTGTGATTTATAGGTTTAACTCGTGATAGAAATTAATCATTTATTTAAAATTTATCTATCTATGGCTTTGCAGCCTTTTGTTGGACCCTGGCCAATTCTTCAGTCTCTTAATCTTTTTACACAGTCGGTAGGACACCTTGGACGGGGGATCAGCCCGTCGCAAGGCCGCTACCTACAAACAGAACAATACAAACACAAAATAAACGCAGGCATACATCCATTCCTCTAGTGGATTCGAACCTACGATCCCAGTGTTCGAGCGGATGAAGACAGTTCCTGTCTTAGATCACGCGGCCGCCGAGGTAGGCCATTTATTTAAAATATTAGAAGTTTTTTCTCTTATGTATACAGTTTAAGGGATTTTGAATGATGCATTTCCTACAGTGAACGAAAATGTAAAAATATGTGTATATTAAGGAATTTGTTCCACTGTCTTGGACCTCATTCTGGGTTACAGCGAAGACATTTCGAAGGATGCTGTACTGTGCTGCATGAAAGATGAGTAAGGGTGAGAGCGAGAGATGAGGAAAGTGCTTAATAATTTAGAATTCTGGACATGATTTACTTTAAGTATTCACGACAAGACGTCTTTTAGACTGCCATAAAGGCTCGCGTGAAGGCCACGAGAAGTTTGTAGCAGAGGAGTGAAATGATTACAAAAGCAGTGACTTCTGCACTAGTGAAGTGAACCAAACTGCTCCATGTTTTGTAATCACACTTGATAAGTAAATAATTATGACGAATTTCTTATGTATATGATAGGAAATTATATGATATTTTCACGCATTTATTACACATAATCTGCAGAATCTGCAGTACATATATGTGCTCAATAAGCACTGGCTCGTGAATGAATTATCTTCCAGAACAGCCGGTGCTTTGGCCGAGATAGGAAATGGTCACCTCTAGATTATAAGTCAGAAGCATTACAAATTTAGATAACTTGCTCAGAGAAAGGTTTCATTTTACTATCATCTCGTGTTATTAGCTTCATACCTCCGAGTCAGATCATTAAGCAGTAATTACTGAAATTGGATTTCTTCTTCCCCAAATGATTTTTGTGCTCAACATCCGTTTATTAAGAATACCATATTCCCTTCCTCATTAAATTCTTCATATCAGGGTAGTACTTCATAGGATATCATTAGTCAAGTGATTGTTTCAGTTCCGAGGAATCTGAGAGATACAGAGATGGAGATCTGCAGAATATTCTTTGTGGAAGGTATTAAAGTCCACCCCTAGGGATGTAAAGCAGAAGATTTTCTATTTTTTTCCCTCTCTTAATCCCCCCCTAAGGTATTTTCCAACTACGAATGCACCTGGGGTTAAATAAGGGTGGTTTGTTTTCCCACGAAATGAGGCAAATGAAAGGAACGGAAGGATTTTGAAGGGATAATAAACTGCAGCATAAAGGGGAATGTGGAAAACATTTGGGTAGAATGCATGCAGATACTAGCATCCCTCACATGACAAGGGTTGTTTCAGCATGCAAATCCTTGCTCCCCCTTCAAACACATCCGTTTCAATATCACCCTCTTCATACTACCCGCAAGAACCCCTGACCATTCTACGAAGTAGTACGAGTACTACTGAGATTCAATGACTGGTTGCTGCTAAGTACGAACGCTAACAAGCAGGAAGGCTGCACGTCTCACGCTTCATGCTCGTATGTGACTGGTAACGTGATATTAATTAAGCATTGTGCAATGAATACATATGGGTGGAGTGCAGATATAGCTCCACCATTCTTGACCTCTAGCTGGAGGAGAGTGGTGAGTTCCACGAACCCCATTGCTTTACAGGAGGATGGTTGGGCCTCAGATCCGGTCTGGACGTTGTGGAAAAGACAATATTCTTGCCCCTGTCGGAATTCGAATCCGGGCCGTTCAGCTCATAGCCTATTGATATACATACTCCGACTACCGAAAATAAACACAACAAGGCAGTTTACAGTCTGCAGCCACTTGCTCACGCTGATTCCTCACGCTTGGATTTTTATACCCTGAAGATGGAGGCGACACGTTCCTCCGAAACGTCGGTTTACACAGTACCTACAAGGCGCTATATCCCATAAGACGGTATTCTTCAGTTTACAGTATCCCGTGTATGTCCATTAATCCGAATTTGGCCTACCGATGCAATATATTGGTCATATATCTAACTACATGTACAGTTACTGGGGAATGTATTCTTCAAAACTTCTTCGTTAAATAGGTTGACAGATTATGTCTAACGGCCTTTCCCCATTCTTAATTGATCTGAAACTATGAATCTGACAGAGAGTTAGTGAGTCTCGTTGCATGGGGGGATCGGCTCACCTCAAGGCCGTTAACTACGTAGGAAAGCACATACATACGTTTATACCACATTGGGATTCGAACCCACGATCCCAGTATTCAAGCAGCAGAATACATTTTGTACCTTAGACCGCAGGGTCACTGTGGTCGCTTATAGAGAGGACTGCAACATTAGTTTTATATTTTTGTTCCTGACTGTAACCGAATGCTGTACCTCTCCATTATTTTGTCTTCCTTGCTTACCAGTAATCCGCAATGTATCTATATCTTAAATTTAATGAGAGTTTCCTCACAGCGGCATGGTAGAAGCCACCGGTGTTGCTGTAATGAGTCTAATCGGGGCTGCATGGGAGAAGCCGCCTCCTCGACGGTGGTCCAATATTGAGTCAGTGAAGCTTATAAAACCAGATACTAGCGATGGTACTGCACGAGATGTGAGCTTTATCCTTAAATGCAATAGATACAAGAGCCAATAGCTCAAAAACATGCCGTATGGGCCAACAACCATATTCTGTAAAAAAAAAAATACACGATATAAATCATTAAACTAAATATTTTTGTTGTTTTAATCCATTTGATTTAAAATGTCTTGTTTCATAATACAGCGGTTCTCAGACATCTACAGGCCAAATATTATCTTCGGGGGAAAAGACTCCGAGAAGAAGGAAAACGATTAGCATATGTTTAGTAAATAAGTATGCATCTTCATATCGAATGCGAACGAATGCGCCATTTATCTGCCGGAGTTCTTTTAAAACAAATTGCAACGAAATAATTAAACTTCTTGTTTACGTTTACACGATAAAGTTATCCCTGTAACAGGTCGTGGAGGCCCATAGGGTTGTGAGACGTCGAGGTTCCCACATTTTCTCTAGACAATCGGCTCACAGACGGCAGTTAAATTGTCAGCCCTACGCGCCGGCCGCCCTTTACCCCTCAGGGAGATTCCTGGTACTCATTTCTGTTAGAGGCTGAGTCGACCCAATGACCACAGGGAGGCTAGAAGGATTATATCAACTGAAAAATCCAACGACTTCATTGTGAATCGAACCCGGGACCATTTCGGCTTGAAGCATTATGCATCAACCAACTATGTACCGTGTGCCACGTTCACATTGACACTCTTACAAAACACAGAGCATTCGAGCGATGCTAATTTCAAATCTGGGTGGTATCACAAAGGTCTTGCGTGATATTCCTCAGCTCCTCCAAATGAATATCGGGATCGTATCTTACGCCACGACAGCTTCCTGCCACATCCTTTGCAGTTCATTAAAGTAAAATGTTAAGTTGTCCCTCTGCATAATTAGTTCAGCACTACGCTATGAAGATATATGGGGAGTGGGGGTATAGTTCACCCTTCTTGACCGCGGCACGTGATGGAGGCGAGTGATCAGCTTCACGCCCCTGCCGATTTACCCCCAGGGAAAAAGCCCCCGGTACCCGTTAAGTAGGAGGTTAAGTGGGCCCCAGAATTGTTCTGTACGCTGAGGGGAAGAGAAATTTTTTGCATTCCAGGGAACAGCAACCGACCCGTCAGCCCGTAGCCCGTCGCTTTACGGCTGAGCTATCCCCACTTCTGTCGGATGTATTATTCATTACAGACCAATTATTCAACGATATATAATCCGAATTATTAAGAGTGTCATTACATATATTGTATATAATTAAGGAATTTATGTATTAAAGTTCATAAATGTGCAAAATTACCGCTGCTGTGCAATGGCATAAGATTGCTTGGTGTACTAAACGGTTGCCCAACAACAAAACAGAAATGGATTTACAGCGTCTTTTACGTTAAAAAGATATTTTTGCCCAATGACTAAGCTCCAACATTGTGAATGATACCTCTAGAACTTTCCGACTCTGTGGAACTGAGTCTTTCTGGAGCAGCTAATAGGAGCTGCACTATCCAACAAGAACCCCTACCTTTTTACGGAACCCGAAGCTTCATTTGCAGATAATAAAAGCCGGACAAGATGAACCCAGTCCAAACCCTCCACACCCTATTTCTTTTAATATTATCATCCCATCAACGCCTAGGTCTTCCAAAACTTCGTCTTGTTTCAGGTTTTCAATGCAAAAGGTTTTATGTATATAACTCCTACGTGTGCCCCGTCCATAGAATATTCCTTGACTTCATCTATTTAAGTTATATGGTGAACAATGGGAATTGTAAAACTAAATTTTTCCTCCTCCGGTTACTTCCTCCTTTTGAGTAAAAAAAGAAAAAAAAAATTCCCACGCCGGGAATCGAACCCGGGCCTCCTGGGTGAAAGCCAGGTATCCTAGCCACTAGACCACGTGGGATACAGGTAAATTAAATGGTGATATATAATATTTCAAGAACCAATCACCCCATTATTATTTCATGCATATTAATTCTATTGAAATATGAGTCACCAAAATTCGCAGCACATTAATTGAAAAGGCCTTCTGATATGGAGGCTATAACTGTGTATTATCTGAATTACAATATGCGTAGATTGTATGAGGTTATATTTTAGCGGGCGAAACCTGCAGATTCAGCAAGAACGGTAGATTGGAATTAAGGAACATAGACACTTGAAATTAATATGTTAACACATCCGTGAATAAAATAACAATACTCACCAGATTTAATCAGGAACTGTTAAACACGATCATAAACAAGCGACACAAACATTCCCTCGCTTCTGCTGCTTGGTCTGATGGCAGGATGCGCGTGCTGCTTCCTCCTAGCGTCAAAGTCAGTAACACAGCGAGTGTGGCATCCATCCCAGGTTTTACTACGGTGTAATACGTAATACATATTATGCAATGGGCGTTATATGGTACAAGGCTGTGCTTCAGGTCAGGCGTAACGGTTGGATGTGAATGCCCTCTGCTGAGCTGATCTTTGGTAACTTCTTGTCAGATTTGTAGTGGACAAAGGGATATTGGAACAGGGTTTTCTCCGAATTTCTTGGGTTTTACGCTGCTAAACGTTCTATTGTTGCACCGTACTTACTTTTTTAACCGCCCCCTGAAGTGTGCAATAGCACTGACCAGACAGTACAAGGTTATTACTTCGGGGGGCCATCTCTGATCTGGCATTTGGCAAAATAACGTAATACTTTACCTTTCCCTTGGAGAAGTCATTACAAATCTATCTGTGCTAAAAGAAAAACTGGAGGGTGTTCAAATCGAAAAAAAGGTAATATACTATAATAGTGTGACGTGGATGGCGCAAAGGGAAGTGGGGATCACGTGAAATCTGCGTCTCCTCGAGTGACGTCACATACCCCCACTCCTTCCACCAGTACCCAACGCTCGGTAAACACGCCCCCCTCCGCGCGGTAACGTGGCAGAGGAGCGGCTGTACCAGGCAACCATTGCCGCGGTGACGTAACAAGGAATAGCGTGGTTACTACCCAGCTGTAAACAACTCCCGACAGCGTTGCTAACAACACCGGTAAACACGGCGTCAGGCAGCAGCGGTACCTATCACATAACTGTTTTCTGTGTTGTCCGTGCCGAGGCTAAATAAGGAGCAGCGAACACAATTCAGTAGTGAGTGATTAGTTAGGGAGTAGTGAGGATTGAGCCAGTTACGAGTGAGTGAGTTACTAGTAAGTAACGATTAAGCAGTCAGTTGAAATATAACAGTCGCCGAAGACGCTTACAAGTCTAGCATTCGCCGGAGTGAATGGAAACAGTCTAAGTAATTGTGATACTGTCGATGGCAGTAATTGTGAGATTGTAAATTGTGTGATTGTAAGAGCGAGTGTTCAATAAATCGCTATATCCAATACGGCGTGAACTTATTTGTCGCGTGACATACACCCAACACGTGACAATATGAAAGTAATTAATTTCCGCTTGAAATTGACGATGGAAGGAAAATAGACTATAATTTGGGAATGAAGTAAAGCCATTTAAGCTTACATCAGCTTCAATATTAATGAGAAAGGAAAATACTGCGGCATGTCTGCTGAAAGCCAGAATTGTGAAACCAGAAGAGACAGCCTTTACTAGGGAAAGGCTTTGTGAACACAGCCGTTTCCAGGCAGTGGATCAGTAGCCGTCACGTGATAACCGCAATAGGCATAAAGAATTTAAAGTTGTCCTTATACTTAATTAATTAAACACTACGCCTTGAACGCGTATGGGAAAGCAGATGTATAGATCTACGTTTTCTTGAATAAGGACTGTGACCGCAAGGGCTCAGTTAAAAAATAAATCTGGTCTTGGACCTCAAGGCATTTAGCACCAAGACGAACTGATTGGCGGTAAACCGCCAGTAATAAAATAACTCTGACTGCATCATGCAAAATACAACGGTGTAATATTCGATAAGAGGATTACGTAGACCACACATAGAAATGGTTAAAACCAAGGCAATCAGAACATTTGCTAGAATCTATTTCCCATTCAGAAGTGAGCGATTGAGCCCTAACATTAAAAACTAACCCTCCTAGCACCAAGAGAGACTCGCCGACTGAGTGTCGGTCGTAACATAACTTTGACTTTTCATCAGCAGTCAGTCGAGAGAGAGTCTGCAGGCAGACAGTTGAGATTTGCAGGAGCTGGTAGTTGAGGCCGGCAACAGTTCGGAAATCCAGAAGAAATAGAAATTACATCGTTGGAAGCCGCTACCAAGCAGCGCAGTGAAGACGTGACTGAGAACACTAGTCTGTAAAGTGTAGTCACGATTTGTGTGCTAAAATGCCCAATAAATCAGGTTACCAATCCAAACCTTTCTACAATCGCATTCAATCACGCGACAGTTTGAAGGTAACCACGATTAAATTGCTAATTTTTAAAACAATCTTTTCTGAAAGACGTTCCAAAAATTAAATTATAATTTTTAAGACTTCTTACATTAGAAGCTTCTTCAGTAAATTGTCGCAGCATGCAAACATGTACATGATAATAATTTCAATTCTGTGTAATCAGAATTTTCAATGTACAAAATATAAAACATTTACCTTCAATAAATATACTTTTCATTCCCTTTTCTTTTGTTTGACTGACATAACCACAACAGACTCCAAGTAACAGTATAATATTGGAGCACAAAATTATACCACTTTCAGTATTTCTATTCGCTTCCGAAATGATATAAGGTAAACATTCCAGAAGGTGTTTTTAGCAACAATATTATTAAGCAATTAAAACAAATTTGATATAACAACAAGAAAGTCTTAATATTTAAAGTAAGCTAAAGTGGTGAATATTATTTCTTTTCTTTTTTATTTGCAAATACACGTTCTAAATACCTAATATTTGGATTCTTCAGCACTCGTAAGTAATATATATATATATATAGATTGTGCAGCATTTACATTTATGAATATGAAACGGTTTGAAAGGCGTCAAACATAGGAAACGAGTGTCGTAGGGCCCCTTCAATTTAACGCGGAGGATGCACTTAGGCAGAGGGACATTTTTCACGAACAGAATGGATAACTGAATTAGGACTTTCTTCAAACTTTTTCCTTCACTGATGGGGAGACAGGGTTGTTGGTATAACCTATTTAAAACTAAAAAGTTAGATAGAAAAGTCATATTCGAAAGAAAGGTAGAGGAAGTTAGTTTTGCGACTATACGTTGTGCAGCTGAAACAAGAAATGTGGCACCAACTATGACAGAATTAGACTCGAAAGGATTCTGACGATAGTGTATGCTGTACAGGGCTATAAGGCTTATTTTGGACTCTATCCATCGTCTGGTATATATAAGACAAAAAACCACAATGTTTTGGGCCCATTAGAAAGAGCTAGTCTCAATCACGGGAAAAAACCCGAGTCAGTACAGAACAGCCTATAAACACCTGACAACAGGTTCTATCATTGGGAGATAAAAATATATATCAGACGATGGATAAAGACCAAAATAAGCCTTATAGTTCTGTATGACAGAATTGATTTCATGACACTCTTGTACCCAGCACCCAGTACCCAGTATTTCCACCCAATACTCAGATACTGGATGCAAGATGTCACACAAACTTAAATGGCGAGTTCAATATTTTATGTGTAGGGAGTTACCGTATCAAACATATAGTAAAAATCAACTGTAAAATATGAAGTCTATGACATTAAAATGCAAGAATTGGAAGTTATTCCCAACGCATTTTGTGTATTTAAGTAAAAGGTTAAAAAGGGTGAAGTTGTCGCTGTGTATAACTAATTCAGCACTACGCCATGATGGCGTATGGGGGTGGATGTATAGATCCATTTTTTTCTGGACCTCGGCAGTAGTTCGAAGTGCGTGATCAGTTTCACGCCCTGGCCGTTTTACCCCCTGAGAAAGGGTCCCCGGTACCCATTGGATAGGAGGCTGGGTGGGCCCCAGAGTCGGTCTGGAAGACTTGGAGAAGAGAAAATTCTTGACCCTACCGGGACTCGAAATCTGACCCCTCGGTCGTCAAGCCCGTAGCCAGTCGCTATACCGACTGAGCTATCCCGGCGTATTTATATTCGCTTAATAAATACAATAAAATGTAAGCAAAATATTAAGAATGTTGAAGGAAGGCATGTGGAAAATTCAACGAATTATGCTGAAATGTGACTCTTTTGTAGTCAATTTACTTGTAGATTAATTTGTCCTGTTATACTACTACGCGTACATGAAGATGGAGGTAGCAGATTCCTTCTAAATACTGGCACCTTTCTCTCAGGCTGAACGGCGTCACATCTCATAAGGTAATTTTCATATTTATATGCTAAGATAACCTGAAATCTCACGTTAACCTAGTTACTGCAAATCGTACGCCGCCAGAAGAACTCAGTTATTACAGCCATCTTGTTACAGTAATATTTGTAGAAAAATATAACTTATACAACAGAGGATGTTCTGCTGCTTGACTTGGGCAGAACTGACTGCCAGCATTTGTATTCTTCTATCTTTGTTCCAAAGGTCTTCTGGCTTTGTTCCTGTTGTTCAGACTTGGAGCATAGGGAATCCATGAAACGCTTCGTTTCATTTCAGTTTCTTAATCTTACACAGTCGGTAGCACCCCTTGCACGGGGGATCAGCCCGCCGCAAGGCCACTACCTACACAAATACAGAATAAACGAGGACAATCATCCATGCCTTGAGTGAGATTCGAACCCACGATCCCAATTTCCAAGCGGACGAAGACAGTTCATGCCCTAGACCACACGGCCATTGTGATCGGCAACTGCTGATATAAGGTTTCATATATATTACAGGCCTATACGTCAAGGCAGTTTTAGTGCCAGGATATTACCACAGAAGAGCACGAGGTGTATATGAATACAGCAGTCGCATATGGAGAGACAGCGCGCTGTCCACTGTGAAACACAGCACACGTTCCCCTGGGTTTGCACAGTTGTAACTTGATTTTGCTGCAGGCAAAATATTTATTCATTTATAGTGTTGCATCCTGTTTGCGAATCTACCAACAATCGATGTTGCACATTCACACAAACTTTGTTTTCTCGGTCATACCCTGTTCCACTTTTACTCTACCTGTTTCTTGCAAACTTCACCTTCATCAGGTGCGAATAATACATAAGTCAACTGGAACTACTAAACTGCAGAAATATGATAGTTTGGGGGTTTATTAAAATATTTAATTTCAAGTCGAACCTGTGAATCAATTTAATTTATTGAAACAACCCACAGTAGAGCAGGAGTCGAGCAAGATAGGACAGGATACGGGGTGGTAGGGACACAGCCTCCAGATTGTCTCTGGGGCCCACACAACCTCATATCTAAATAATAAGGATCGAGGTCTTTTCCTTGGGTGAAAGTGGTGGAGGGGTGAAGCTGACCATTCACCTCCATGTACTGCAGAAGTTAAGTAAATTGGGGCTATACCCGAGTTCATTCACATATTATTATGACGTATAGATTAATTTGTTAAGCACTTGGACATTTTACCTTTATGTAGTTACATAAGAATTAACCGAAAATTTTCTGGTAACTTCATACATGTATGACGTATAAATACGTAATTTACAGAAATATATTTAAAAGCCATAGAATATATATCAGGTTTAAATATAATAGAAACTGATCAATAGGTACAAATTTAATTACGTAGCTTGCCAACTTTCGAAAAAAAAAATCTTTATTCAGGACACGGGTCATTTGCAGGCACCTGTTGACACGATAATGGACTCCTTCCTTTCTCACTGTCTGGGAGTTTCTTGACCAGCTGAGCTCCTATTAGCTTCTAAATGAGAACTTTGTTCCATGGAGGTAGTTAAATATGTACGTTAAATGACTTGGAGCCTTCGGAAGGGAAGAAAAGAAGATAAGGTCTTTGGGTTTTGAGTAGGGCGGTCATTAATATTTCAAACATTTAGACATGAAATAAATATAAGCAGTAGTTTGTACAGTTGTTTTAAAGTTGTTGCCACTACCGTAAGGGAAGCACTTCATCTTTCAGGAGTTCACCCACGTGACGTCGCTTAGCGTCTTACCAGGAACTTTGCTGCATGAACCGCTTCCTGCGCTGAATTCTCGGTAGAGTGAAGACAATCAGCGTCTCACACATTATTAACACAAGCAGCCCATGCATGCCTATCCATACAGGTAACAGCGTAGCCGTATTCGCTTCGTTGCCCTTATTAACAGTTCTTGCTGTCGTCAGCAAACTGAGTAAGGTAAAGTTGTCCCTGTGCTTAACTAATTAAACACTACCCCATGAAGACGCATGGAGGAGTGAATGTATAGATCCACGTTTTCTTGACCTCGGATTTAGTTGGAGGTGAGTGGTCCGTTTTACCGCCAGGGAAGAAACCCGCGGTACCCATTCGATAGGAGGTCAGAGGGCCCCAGAACCGGTCTGAACAACGTGGAGAAGAGAATATTCTTGACCCTATCAAGACTCAAACTGAGATCCCTCTGTCGTCCAGCCAGTATCCTGTCGTTACACGGACTACGCTATCACGCTCCTGATTAGCAAATGAGTAGCCATTTTCAATAATATTACACACCATATATTTATGAACAATACAGTTATAACACCTAGGGAGCTGAAATAGCTCAGCCAACATAGTGAATGCGCTACATACCAGAAGATGATTTGGAGAATGGATTGGAAATGATTCATTTCTCCGTGGTGTCTAGACCGGCTGTGGGACCCAGAGAGACTTCGTGAATGTGTGAAGAGGAGGCGTTTCAGGGTTAAAGCGGCTGAGGCGTGAAGGAAACAAGTAGCCTACTGCATGGAGCTGCAGCGACGTTTCCTCATACGTCTCTGTTCTGTAGTGTTTAAATAAACAGAGGAAAAACTTGACCTGTACACCAGTACTCTGATTAGCAGGAGACTCTAATGTGACCAACTTAATTAGGAGGAGGCTGAACTAGGGTAATGCTTGCTACCATTCAGTCCAGAAGCTTTCGCCTTCTGGTCTACTGTCTAAAAGCATAAAAATTAGAATATACAAAACCATAATTTTGACTGTGGTTCTGTATGGGTGTGAAACCTGGTCTCTGACATTAAGGGAGGAACATAGACTGAAGGTGTTTGATAACAGGGTGTTAAGGAGAATATCTGGACCGAAGAGAGATGAAGTGACAGGAGGTTGGAGAAAACTGCATAATGAGGAGCTACATAACTTGTACTCCTTGTCAAATAATTAGAATGATCATGTCAAGGAGGATGAGATAGACAGGGCATTTAGAACGAATGTGGGAGAAGGGGAATGCGTGTAGGATATTGGGGGGAAAGCTCGAAGGAAAGAGACGACTAGGAAGACCAAGACGTAGGTGGATGGATAATATTAAAATGGATATTAGATAGAATCGATCGATTTGGCTCAGGATAGGGACCAGTTGAGGGCTCTTATGAATACGGTAAAGAACTTTCGGGTTGTATAAGATGTTGGGAAATTCTTGAGTGGCTGCACAATTGGCGGCTTCTCAAGAAGGTTCAGCTCCATGAAGTTAGTTATTACGCTAATCGTATTATTTTTTAATAAGCTCACTAAGAATAATCTCATTCCTCAACACCAGAATGCTGAATAATTCATAACATAAAGGTAGCTAATGGGTCTTCTATATGTAATAATACAAATGCCGTCGTGAATGCAGCAATTTATTTGGTTGTAATTCTTTGACTTTTCTTCCTCTGCACTACATGTTTCTGCCGCAACCGGCCATCATCAGGTTTATTTTTCACTACGTAGCTGTCACACTGCACAAAATCTAAAATCTAAAACATCAGCCTGTCAGTTTTGTTTAAAATATCGCCAACATATGCTCGTCAATTTGATTTTAGAATTCCAATTTAAAACTGAAAATTTTAAAACTTTTAAAATCCACATTTAAAGTTTCAAATCAGCTGCCGCGGCTATTTCTTGCTTCCAGCACCGTTCACGTATTATTCTGTGCAGGCTCCCTGTGTGTGTGTCGCTGCTCATCTTTAATACGCTACTGATGATGGCCGGTTGCGACCGAAACATGTAGTGTAGAGGAAGAAAAGACAAAGAACTACAACGAAATAAATTGTTGCATTCACGACGGCGTTTGTATTATTACATATAGAAGTGTATAGTGGAACAGGATGCTTAAATATAATATAGCTAATAGGTCCTTTGAAAATATGACGAAAGTTATTTATTTGGGAGGGACAGTAACAAATCAAATTTTAATCAATGAGGAAATTAAGACCAGATTGAATTCGGTCAATGCTTGTTACGGTTCAGTCCTGATACTTTCATCTTCTCGTTTAAAACACGAAAATTAAAGGTAACAGTAGTAGCCCCTAACATTAAGGGAGGAACACAGACTGAGGGTATTTGAGAACAGGCTGTTGAGGAGAATATCTGACCCGAAGAGAGATGAAGTGACAGGAGGCTGGAGAAAGCTGCATAATGAAGAGCATTATAACGTGTACTTCACGAAAAATACAATTAGAATGATAATAATGTGAAGGAGAATGAGATAGGCAGATCATGTAGTATGCATTAGTGCGCTGAGTAATGAATACATGGTTTTGGTAGGAAAACCTGAAAGAAGAAAACCGCTAGGAAAACCTAGAAGCAAATGACATAATAATATTACGCTGAATCTTGGAGAAAAGAGTATTAGGATAGGGCTGGATTCATCTGGCTCAGGACAGAGAGCAGTGATCTTATGTTATGAACACGATAATAACCCTTTGGGTTCTTTGGAATTCTGGGTATTTCGTGAGTGACTCATCAACTCTTGGTCTCTAAATAAGGAGTCAGTCCACGTATCTAGCAAGTTTCAGACTTGAACTCTTGTTCTCCCATGGTGATAAGGAAACGCTCAAGAACCACCTGCACTTTTTGCTACCTCCTTCACGCTGGTTTCTTTCTTGGTTTACTTTTATGTCCTGAAGATTGAAGTGACGTATTCCTCCGAAACGTCGGCTGACATTCAACTGACTATACGGCGTTATATTCCGGAAGATCTAACTCTTCATAAACATTGCTCTGAGAACGTCATACCCTTCGTTTTCATATTACCTTCCCATCGGCTCTTTTGCTTCCATATGTTCTACTTCCTTCAGATTGTTGCCCGTAGTTCTCATCTCCACATACGTGCTACATGTCCACTCAATTTTATCAGCAATTTGATCTCCCTGAAATTATTATTCGTATACAGTTAATTATTACGGAATTCAGGCAAAGTATTTAAAATGTTCTTAACGACTTTACGATATAATTAATAATTACAAGCCAGAAATTTCTTAAATATTATTTAAGTATTTAGTTGCTACCTCATAAGTAACACACTGTGACCCCATTACAAAGCCCAACCTGTTAATGCTGCCGAGGGGAAAAATTACTATTTATTATAAGAATCGTAAGAAATATATTGTCACGTGTATTATTGATTAGAGACGGGGTTCGGATTGGTAATTAGTTTATTAACAACTCACAGGTTGTAACTACATTCAGTGGTAACACAATCTTCCTGTAACTATAACACTTCATGACTACGAACAATGAAAAAACATAAAGTCTTCAACTATTGAACAGCCTTGAAAACGTCTTCCTGATGAAAATCTGTCGAAATGTAAACCCGTGTGGAGGCGGGGTTGAATACCTCCACCGAGAACATGCGAGTCGTAGGAGGCATCGAAAAGGGAAGTCTCAAATCTGAGACAGTAAAATATGGTCAGGAGTACGAAGGGACTCGGACCCGAGACAGACTGCTTTGGCAAGGGCCAGCAGGATATACAAAAGACAGACCCATCCTCTCGTCAGAGATGGCGCCCCACAGAAACAAGACCGGAACTGTCAAACAGTAATAAATATCTGGTCATGAGCTCCAGATGGGGCTCGACACCATGACTTACTGACTGACTGACCGTCAGTGGCAGTGTGACTTTGACTTGTCGAACAGTTTCACTGCTTCCTATATAGGCTCGACACGGACCATACAGGAAACACAGCCCCTCTGTTGTTGTAGGAGCGTGTTTCCTTCGTCGTTGCATAGCAACGGTGGCGGAGCGGAGAGCATAGTAAACACCGCACTTCAATTGTTGCGTGCGTGTATCTTACGTTATCTGGCAACTGCCGATGTTTACAGATTCACTGCTTAGCAACGGGTCTCTACGCCACATATGCACTCTTTGGGCAAAACACAGAATTCTTAGTGTTGAAGCATGTGATACATGAAGTAACTACTGCTTGAAAGAATGAAGGCTGTTTCTCTGATGCATCGATGAACATGGACGAACAAAATCTGAGAACCTGTAACCCACAGCTATGCTGGACAGATGCATTTCTATAGACATACATCCTACGTTTTGCTACGAGACGTAAGAAGATTATGTTGATGTTAGGATGATAAATTACTATTCTGACAGTTACCTGAAGCGGCTGGAAAATTAAACTCCTCCTAAGGCAGGTGCGCACTGCGTAGCCATAATGGAATAACAACTCGCAATGTGTTCGCCCAAATTACAAAATCGTTTGTTGGTCTAAGTGTTGCTGGAATCCTAGGGTGGGATTTTAGATCAAAGGTGTAGGATTTGCTGTGCTTTCTGCTTTAAGGAGCGTGGTTCTTATCTCAGGGTAAATTAATACTAATAATCCAACGAAAGGGGGACAGAAACAGAAATCCTTACGTCGGTATAGCAGATGGGTTTTAAATTTGAGACTTTCACGAGATGAAGGTAATTATTGTGATATTAAGGGTGATAGCACCATGTGAGTACCAGTTCTTCGAAGGAGCACGCTGTCTCCATGCTTGTACCTTGAAGTTGGTGGCAGTTTGTTTCTCTGAAGTGTCAATACATACCAGACTGTCCAGTGTCATAGCTCTGTCCTACAGCAGGTTGCAAATATGTAATATTACGTTGCTATTTCAACGTTTTTTACGTCATGACACTTCACAAACAGTGATAGGCCTTACAATTATATTGGTGTGTCTAAATATTGTACTTCTCTTATGGATTGGATTAAGGTAGAAAAATGTCCATCTTCTCAATCTTGAAGCTTCGTAAGTAGGAATAAATCATTAAATTGTCTTATTTTGCCACAACAAATATTTTGTATACCAGGACATCTTAACTAACTCCATATAACTGAGCCCTTCTTGAGAAACCGCTAGCTGTGCAGTTACTCAAGGATTTCCCCAAATTTTTTGGAAACAGAAAATTCATTGCCATGTTCACACGAGCCCTCCACTGATGCACGTCCTGAGACAGAATAATCCAGTCCATACCACCCATTCTCTCTCTCTAAGATCCATTTTAATATTATCCAGCCACCTACATCTAGGTTTTCCTAGGTGTCTTTTTCCTTCTGGCATTCACACCAATATCCTATAGGCATTCCTCTTCTACCCTATTCGTGCTATGTACCTTGACCATCTCGTCCTCTTTCACTTGATCACTGTAGTTTTACTTAACGGAGAATACAAGTCAAAAATCTTCTCATTTTGCAGTTTTCTCCAGCCTTAATATAATTCAACCTTCTTTGGTCCAAATATTCTCCTCAGCACCTTGTCCTGAGACACCTTAAATCTGTGTTTCTTCATTAATGTTAGAGACAAAGTTTCATACCCATACAGCATCACAGGCAAAATTATAGTTGTATATATTCTAATTCTTATGTTTTTAGATATAAGACGGAAGACAAAAGATTCTGGACCGAAAGATAGCAAGCATTACCCGAATTCATTCTCCTCTTAACATCCTCCTGAATAACATTTTGTTTTTTTACTGTTGCGGGAAATGTCGCTGAACTTCTGTTGGATTTCGCAGCTTCGAGTCCCTAAAGACAGTAGCTTCCATTATTACGGAGAGTGCCTGACGGAGAGTAACAGCACTGGATCGGACACTTTCTAGTTCCAAGAGGAAACAAAACGCAGTGCTGGGTGCGGGAAATTTGTCTTCCGAATTCTATGTTTAATGGCGTAGGTCCTCCTTGAAGTGGTCCTCCAAGAGGGACACGAAACTTTTTCGGAGGACCATCGAAAAATAGGTAGGTAACAAACATAATGAATTAACTTAAATCTGAAAAAAAAATCACTTTAAATTAAAGAAATTGCTTTAAAATACTTCATAGATATAACGAAATTTAATAAAAATTACTTTATTTAATTCTTAAATTAGGTTTCCTTGGTACAGGTTGAGGAAAATTAGATTTTTTATTCACATTACGGGAATAGGCAACAATAACATTTCAACGGAATACAAATGTCACAATGAAAGAAGTCATGTGTATGATTAATCTGTTTTATAAACGGAAAATTTTTTCAAATTGTTTATTATATTGACTGCAAATTTCTTTCCTTGCATTGTATTTCGACTGATAATTTATTTTCCCATGCAGAAGTTCGAATACATAGTAATCCGAAACAGGCCATTAACCTGACCATTGAACTGAAGAAAAATAATTTCTTTTCTCTGATTACATTTTGAATGACCGCATCGTCAAAAGGTAAGGAAAAGAAAAGCGTTACTTCACTGCTCCTACTGCTGTTGTTCCCTAGACCCGTGTAGACGTCTCTATATAAAGTATATATTACACAAATTATACATTACACATTTTAATAAATCAGATATTAATTACAAGGAACGTCACTCTTATAAGAACTTAACTGAATATTGATTTAAGGAATTTTCTCTATTATGCTGTCACAGGTCTCTTTCCTCTTCCAATATCGAGCGGAGAATGTAACCTGAAAGTACACGAGAGCCATCTCGCGTCTGGAACAGAAAGCAGGAAGATAAACATCACTGTTTCAATAGGTAGAACAGGAATTTTCTTTGTGTGATTGAAGTCTTAAGCATATTTTATGTTCGTGACATTACTTCAGACGCAAATTTTAGGAAACAAAGTGCAAAAATAAGAAAAAGCTGAAAAATATTTTTGTGTAATTTTGACATGTTGCTCCTGGCTAGAGGCGCGGTGATGACTTAGTTAATTTTGCCAGTAGATGGCTCCCGAGGGACTGCCTCAAGCTCCTTCCTTGTTGCGTGTTTCGCGACTCGTCAGCATCAAACCAATTTCCGAGTTAAAGTGACAAAAACATCGCCTGTTTTGCTGCAGGTGCCTCCTAGCTTGCGATGCTGAATATGTCGGTCCTGCCTAGTTTGTAGTGCGGCATTTATTTTCACCATTTTCACCATAACAAAGCAGATACGATGGGAGAGTTTGTGACGATGTATAACTGTCCGTAAACGTACAATAAATGTATTTTCTTTTTCGCGGAAGTGAAGTTCTTTTCCTTGAGGTGTTCTAGATAGGAGTTTAATATATAATTTCGGCTAAATGGAATGCTCAGCTTATAATGCTGGTTTTCAGGAATTCGGACTAATATTTCAGTTTATGTCTTTAGTACAAATATTATCTTTTTAGACATTATCTATTGTCCTGTCCTTATCTAAAAACTGCGTCCTGTTTATTTTTCAAAACACAAAATTTCTGGGAATTCTGATTCAATCTTCAGGTAAAACCTACTGAACTGGCCCAATCAGTAGAGCTGGTTTTCAGATAAAGACAGGTAAAGGTAAAAAGGTACAATTGTGTCCCTATACTTAGTTAAGTAAGCACTGCGCCATGAAGACGTGTAGAGGAGTGGATGTATAGACCCACGTTTTCTTGATCTTGGCACAAGTTGGAGGTGAGTGGTGAGCTTCTCGCCCCGGCCGCTTTAACCTCGGGGAAAGATTCTCCTGTAACCATTGAATAGGAAGTTGGGTGAACCCCAGATCCTGTCTGAACAATATGAAGAAGTGAAAATTCTTGCCCCACCGGTGCTCGAACTCCAACCCCTAGGTCGTCAAACGAGTAGCTAGTCGCTATATCAGCTGCGGTATCCCGGCTCATGGATAAAGATAGGACGATGGATAATGTGCAGAAACATAATATCTGTACTAATGTAGCATCACCACAAACTTGAGGTCTTGTTCTCTCTTCAGGTTCAATGAATTTGGCGGGAGATGGTGTCTCTTGTTTAGAACTCTCAGTGGCGATGTGTCGGAAGTTGGAAGGTTGTCCAGTAGGGAGTCACGCGGGAGTAAAATGTTCTAACCCTCGATCTGTGAAAATGGAAGGGGGAGACAATAATAGTGACAATAAGTGGCGTTGGAATTTAATTCCGCAATAATCGGTTATTGAAGGAAAGATAGAGGGGCGGATAGAAGTGACAAGAAGACGAGGAAGAAGACGTAAGAAGATGCTGTATGACCTTGGGGACAGAAGAGGATACTGTCATTTGAAGGAGAAAGCTCTAGATCGCAATAAGTGGAAGAATTGTTTTGGAAGAGACTGTGGACCTGTCGTCTGACAGATTACTGATGATGATGATGATCCAAGACCTCGTAAATAATTGTACAAAAAAATATTGTAACACGTAGACCCGTTGCTAAGGAACGCCTCGGCAAATAAGCCCGCAATAAATTCTCAACCAGCAACAGAGTAGACCAATTTCTAGGTAATGCCCTCATTACACGTACGCAACAATAGAACCGGTGTCGGAAGAAGTGTTTTCTGTATGGTTCGCATATATCCATTGCTAGACAAATGATGTGTTTTCTGTGCTGTGGTTAGTCTCTAGTTTACATAACGGGAAGCAAATAATAATTGTCAGTCCAGCCGTAGTTAGGTTCAGTTCAGTTGTAAGTTGAAAGACAGCTCTTAGTATGAGACTGTTATAAATCCGTTGCCAGGGTACGATTAGTGAAAACTGAGAAGATTTAGCGTGTTATAGCGATTTGTGAAGTGGGTAGGTTAGCGATAGCTGTATAATTTATTGTGATTACTAGTGATTGTAAAAGAAAATGTTAATAAATCCAATCATCCAATCCAAAAGCAGTTAGATTAAGTCACGCAGCCATAAACAGATGAGAGAATATTATTCAGAAACCCAGAATAAATATGTAAACCAAGGATACACGCCTTATCGACAGGGTACGATCTGAATTTCGAACATAATATTTTATGGTCTAACGTTCTAAATTTGCTACGATACTAGGCGTGTGTTTCTCGGTCATTTTTAACGTCAGTTCATGTAATTTTCCATTATGGAGCATAGCGACTACCCTCAACATTAACTGAAGAAAACCTGTCTAATTTCGGGGTGAATTAATAAGTCATTCCATAAATAAAAGTACGAGCATATCACGAATTTTGGTACGTTTATTCTATGCAAGTCCTTATGACTTTATACCTCTGTTAAATATTCCATTAGCTTATTCGACTTGTTTATTAATTTCTATTGCATTTACAGAAGCTGTCGGCTACGCATGGTAAATAAATCGAATAACTGCGTGATAGTGATGTTTAAGCAAGTAGTTATTTCTTAATTTGTTTCCTAGACATTTGACTGGAGTAGCTGAGGAATATCGTGCAAGACCTGAGTCAGAACAGCCTGTGTTCCGTCCGAAAATCGATTCGACTCCCTCTCGAAAAAACACATTTATTCAAAAGATTGTTAACATATACGTAAATAAGAAATTCATTTGTTTTTTCGCAATTTATTTTAAAGGAACGCGAAAATAACGTGGGAGGAAACAGTCGAGTCTTAAATTTAAAACTCTTACCCGCAATTTGTGTGGGGGATTGAGGAAATCAACGAAGAACCTCAGTCAGAATAGTCTGTCTTCCGTAAGAAATTAGAACTGAACATCACCCGAACAGAATTCTGAAGATTTATCACTTGTACCATTTTAATCTGTTGCACTTGAGGAGAGGGTGAAATTTAATGTAATATAACAAGCCTTTATTTACTGTCAAGATGCCATTTGTCGCTATAAATATATATTTCAAATTCGGAGCAAGCTATAAAACGGCTTTGTGAATTAAATGTGTAAATAGATGAACATGACCAAAGCTTGTTGCTGCAATGTTACACATTATCTCTCAGGGCTGAATGAAAAAAAAAATAATGTCACGTGACATTGTGGCAGATACTAATGCTCTCTACGGCGCGACAGCTCGGAGTAGTGACAAAGGATTCTCTGTGTCATTATGTTGCGGGATTTCCAAGTCAGTGTGTTTCTCCTAAACAAGAGATTTGCCTAACTGTAATCTCACGTTACATCGCTCTAGTCGAAATCTAGAGAGAGGGGTGACGGAATAGCTTTGATATTACAATGTCCTCCTCATATCCGTGACAGCAACGCAAAACGGACTACTTATAACAAGAAAGCGAATCCTATAATTATAATTATAATTATATATATATATTATATATATATTATATAATTATATAATTATAATTGGTCAGCCACATGATCTCTCAAGTCAAAATGGAAAAGTTGTCTCTGTAGGATGTTTTCGAGAAAGTTTCGCAAAGATGTGTCATTTTTTGTGAAGAAGGGTTGGGGAAAAAAGAATAAATGTGGTTCCCAAGTCTGGGTTTGAATAATTAGGCCAAGTTACGCCCACGCAGTTTACTGTGTATAAAAGACATCTATCCTAGTTCAAGAGCATGAAAAGAAATAAGTGCACACAGACAAGAAAAAGAATCACAGGAAAGGAAAAAAGAAATACAGAAAAGGAGAAAAGAAGAGTGAAGTTATGAGCGAACAGCTGCCTGTCAAGATAATAATAAAAATAAAAGGAAACGAGAGTATCTTTCTATAATTCTGCAATCCTTACATTTATCTGTTCCTATATTTATTTTCTTGATCTTTCTATGTATAATTTTCATTATTTTCCAGGTTATAAATTCATTGTTACCTTAGGGCATACGGTCTACGTGTACATAACCAGATTCATCTAGGTAAAATTACAATAGAGATTGTAAAATGAAATTCCTTTTTGTTATATTTCCCGCATCCAACTGTTTACGTGGCAGATGCTCTATGTTTTCCTCTCTGTTCCACAAAATGTGGAGGTCTAAACATTAAGAATAAAGTGATGATTTATCACTAGAATTACGATCAACAAATTTGAAGCTAAATATATCGGCTTCATTAATTTCTAATGTCTATTGGATATGTTATTATTATGCCTATAATTACCTGTTTTGCTATAAAGGATAAGATCATGGAGGACATTGTATAATATCTTTTGTAAACTGACAAATTCATGTTGAGAAAATTCTTTATAAGAGGTTTATTTCAGTCTTCCTAGAACGCATGTAATTTGACCTTCCTTTCTCATCCCATAACCAAAGCTTATTCTTTGAAAACATAAAATTGCTCTTCATTTGAAATAATTTTAAAACTAAGTATATTGTGGCTTACAGACCCGTCGCTAGACACAGAACTTGAAACTAATGACGAGCACAGCCATTGCTATGAAAATATGCTGTAAACACGCCTCTACAACAATAGAGCTACCGTTGGAAACGGTGTTATGTAACCCGTTGCTAGGCAGCTGTCACAGTTCGACTAGAGCACTGAAAAAGATGGTGTTTTCTACTCGGTCCGTGCAAATGAGTTATCTTGAAGACAATTGCGATAACCCAGTCAAAGTCACATTACGACTGACGGTCAGTCGTAATGTGACTTTGACTAACCCAGTTAATTGTTAGTAGTCAGTTGAAAGTCAACCTGTAAAGAAAAGACTAGGAGGTTGATATAAAATTGCAGGCAACCCTGGAGTTAGTCAGTTGTGAGTTGTTAGGTGAGAGTTGAGTTCTACACTGGAGGCTGTGAAGAGAGAACCTGAACGCCTGAAGCTGAAGAATCTCCCATGTTAGAAGCCGTTGTCAGGGATCGGCTGGCTAACACACGGCAGGCTGGAAAAAGGCTGTTGATTTGTAAAGTTCAAAGTTTAGGGATAGCACAGTAATTGCTTCTAGTTCCTTGTTTTTTTCTGTATAAGTGATCAATAAAGCCATTCACCAGTCCATACCCTCCCATAGCCACACACACCTAAATCGTTACAATATATTTCAAACTTATCTTTAGAAGACAGGACAAGATCATAATATAGAGAGTGATAATAAATTCTTGGAATATACACGGAATTCTAATAATTGGAACCATAAAAACGAAGCAACATTACGGCCACGAAACAATATAAAAGCCGATTAAAATAAAGGATCTATTCCAACATCTGTCTTCCTTTCTCCTACCAAGAGCAAAAACACTGAAATACATAAATTGTCTCTGTCTATATCCTTTTCTTTTAAGGGTGTGAAACTTCGTTCCTCAAGGCACAGGGTAAGCATGGGCTGAGAGAGTTTGGCAACAGGCTTCTGAGGAGAATAGCTGGACCTAAGAGAAAGGGATTGACCGAAGGATGAAGAAATCTGCACAAAAAGGAACTTCATCCTTGTGATAATCACGATATATTATTAGGAGGCCTATGAAGATGGGATGAACTGGACCATAACATGCGGCGGAGAGATGAGAGATTCATATCAAATATTAATCGCTACATCCGAAAGAAATAGAACGTTTGTGTAACTTACCAAGATCATACCTTAAAATAGAACTTGAAGGTATAGAGTGAGAAGCTGTGAGCCGGATTTATCTGGCTTAAGGTAAATTCCAGTTGCTTACCCTTGTGAACTCCATAATAAACCTTCGTGTTTCAAAACAGACGGGGAATTTCTTAACTGACTGAGCTACTATCAGCTTCTCAAGTATTTTACCCCGTGGAGTTATTTCGTGAACTGATTCTACGCTAATGGAAGGACACTTCCGTGAAAAAATACTATAATTCATATTTGAGCTAAGCCTTTGAAATTGTAACGATAAAAACACAGCTTTCTCTTCAATTTAAATTTAAATATATTGTGACATGTCTAACCGTTGATGGGCAACGGGAGGTAGATCGAGTTACCACGAAGACAGACCCAAGTTGCCAAGTTACGCAACAGTGGAAACGAGGCTACGCAACAGTAAGGAAAGCGGTGTTTCTCCATGCTGTGCCAAGTATGGCCGAAGTGAGCCGAGCCGAGCCGAGCCGAAGTGCGTTGGTTGCTGCCCAAAAATAAACAACTCTGGGCAGCGTTGCCCAGCAACGCATGTAAACACGGCGTTTACGCAACAGTGAAGCGATGTGGGTTTTCCGCTGTCCGACTGAAGGTTTATAAGGGAGACCGAAATGCGTAAAGAGAGAGTTAAAATGTAGCAGCCACCGAGTTCAGTTGTAGCGAGTGTGGATCGTGAAGCCAGATGGAAGACAGTTGAAACATAGAAGCAGTCCCGGGAAGAAGAATGGAACGTATGTCGTACTGAAGATAGTGTGATGAGCTATTGTGTAGGGTTTGTAAAGTGTGTAAACCCGCAAGAGTGTGATAATTGATTGTAGTTACGACTTGTAGGTTGTTAAATAAACCAATTAACAATCTGAACGGCGTCTTCATTAGCAAAACACTTTACAATATTATAGTTATAAAACAGTCACACATAGAATGTTACTGCATGTGTTCTTGTAGTGTAGTTCGTTGAGGCACTATACTGAAAGTCCGAAGGTCACGGGTTCGATTCCCGATGAGGTCATTTGATTTTTCTACTGACATAATCCTTCCAGCTGAGCTATGGCCCAGGGGTGTTCTCACACTCTAAGATAAATGAGTACCAGGAATCTTCTTGTGGGCTGAAGGGCGGCTGACACGTAAGGCTGACAACCTCACTGCCATCTGTGAGACGATTGTCTAGAAAATGTGGGATCCTCGCCTATGGGTCTCCACGGCCTCTTACACGAACATCTCATGTGTTGCAGTTCTCTGTAATCTGTCATGCGCAAATAAGACATGTTCTTGGGTACTGCCGATGAAACGTGTCCATCTTCTGTACAAGTATATTTCGAGTACTAGGACTTTTAAGAGGGAAGAAATGTAGGGAGGAGGAAATGTACGCTGAATTAGACCAAGCAGAGGTTCATTTTATTCCCCGTGGTTGTTATCTCATACCGTATTATGATGGCAGAAGGTTGGCTTTCTTTTCCATTATTCATCCTGCATCCGTGTATGGATCTGTCTCTGTCAGCTGCCGGCCGCAAGAGGGTCTCTTCTCCTCCGCCTGTATTGCTTCATGAAGTTACGGCGCTTGTCTCTTTTCGTATGCAGAATCGCTCAATGCAGTAATTTTATTACAATGTTGAATGATAGTTGTTTGTGTCATTTTATAAAGTTAATATTTAACGATGTTGTTTTAACTACTAAAGTTTTAGAGGGTCAGACGAGATGGAATATGATGACAATTGCTGAATAAGTGAGCGTCTGATTCAACACATCGTTACCTATTTATAAGGGCTATCTTTGCATTCGTCTGTGGAAATTGAGGAGGAATTATAAGTGGCTTCATTCAGCCTAGCTTTTAGCTACGTAATATTTCAAACGGGGTACCTCATGGATGTAGAATGAATGTCTAATATGTTGCGACACTAATTTGTATTTTGCTCAATGACGTCATTCTCTTAGGTAAAGCTAACATTGCAAGAGACCGCAGAGGTCCATAGGGTTCTGAGACGTCGAGGCTTCCACATTTGCTTGACAGTCGGCTCACAGATGGTGGTGAGGTTGTCAGACCTACGCGCCTGCCGCCTTTTAGCCCCAGGAAGATTACTGGTGCTCATTTATGTTAGAGGTTGAGCCGACCCCAGGGCTATTGTACGGCTGGAAGGATTAGGGCAATTGAAAAATCCAGTAAGCTCATCGGGAATCGAACCCACAAATTTCCGGCTTGTAGGATAGTACCTCAACCAAATACGCTACCTCATACTATTCCTCTTTTAGATTGTATAATGTGGAATGTTTGGGATTTACGAAAATAGAAACTGTGTCCTTGATAAGCTGCTAGTCGCTCAGTTTTGCTCATGAACTTCCAAACACTATACGGAATCCAAAGTTTCATTGCCATTTTCTCATGAGCCCTTTATTGGTCCCTATCCTGACCCAGATGAATCCAGTCCGTACCACGTCATCATATTCCCTTAAGAGACATTTTAATACCGTTAAGTTGGTCCTTTGTCACCACTGCATGGCGCATCCTGGGTTTGCGGATAGAGGAGATGGCCTCTAGATATGGAGGCAAGTTGCGATATTGAATAAGCAGTCGCAGACAGCCGATAAAGGGTGGCTCTCGAGTTAAGGAATTGGGTGTGGGGCTAAGAACTCACAGTAAGAAACTGCTTGTTCTGTAAGACGAATAGCAGCAGAAAAATTACAAACAACTGTAACATTAAAACTCACTCAGTTGAAGCTTGGTATGACTGATTAATTGAATATTGGTTCCGTTTACGTCGTCCTTTTAGGATATATAGCGCCCCATATTCAGTGAATTATTTACAACGAACAGTTTTATTTAGTTTATGAAGTACAAAGTCGACGCATACTTTCTGCAGTTAACTTTTCAGCATTGCAACAAATTCAATTTCACCCTTGCCTTTGTCTCCGCATTCAGAACATCCTCAATTTCAAACGAGCAAGAATGTTATCACTACTTCAATTAAACTCTGTGGCACGGAATCCAGATCACTGTCTAGCGACTACAGTCATTAACTTCCAAATAATTATGCAGCATTAAATTAAAGTATGTGTAAAAGAGGGTTTACCATTTTGAACTAAATGTGCATTTTTTCTGTGACTATTTCGGAATGTCTAGGCAAAGTTCGTACAACACTATCATCCATAGGACGTAGATGTCACTTCTGTAGTTACTATTTAAATGATTAAAAGTTAAAGCTGTTCCTGTGTTTAATTAATTAAGCACTACGGTATGAAGGCGTATGGGGAAGTAGATGTATAGAACCATTTTAACTTGACCTAGGCTCTAGTTTGAGGTGAGTGGTCAGTTTCACGCTCTTGCCGCTTTGCCCCCTTGGAAAGAGCCCCCGGTACCCATTGGATAGGAGGCTGGGTGGGCCCCAGAAGGGATCTGGACGACGTGGAGTAGAGAAAATTTTTGATCTTACGGGGACTAGAATTTCGGACCCCTCTGTCGTTTAGCCCATAGCCAGTCGCTATACCGACTACGCTATTCCGGCTCCCTTCTATTTCAATGAATATGAAATATAATATTAGATTTTCCTTGACTTTAGAACATATTCAAATTACAAGTCTTTCACTGAGCAATATGCTCGTAGGTTATTTGAGGTCCATATTCACGACTCACTGACTGCTACATACTATGTACATCAGCAGTTTTTGTTTCAGCTGTCGTTAAAACCTTTATGCATAATTTGCATAAAATTATATATAATTGCAACATACAAGATCCTGCAAATTCATGTATACTTCTGCGTGTATAATGTATATGAATGTTGTAGGTCATTAAGGTTGTCACGGTTAGCCAATAAATGAAGCGGATTAGTTTACTGATGTTTCCTTACTGCATAATTACTTTGTTGTTTACATATTTAGGATCAATGACCTGGAGGTGTTAATTTTTAAACTCAAATTGATTAATATGAACCGAAATAAGAACAATATTTATTGAAGTGTCTGATTCCTAACTTGCGTAACACGATTAAGATATTCCGGCACGTAGACTCATTGCTAGGCAACGACCGTGAAACAAGCAAGAAGCAACAAGTAACGGCTCTGCAAAGAAGCATAGTTGTACGGCAAAATTAAACAGCAACAGAGAAACAGTGTTTTCTGTTCGGTCCTTGCCGCGACGTTATATACAGGACAAGTTAGTGGTTAGCTAGTCAAGTAGTGAGGAGTCAGCCAGTGGAGTGTTAGGAACATTAACCAAGCAACGAATACTGAAGATTATCACAAAAACTCAGCGTATGCTATGGTGATCTGTTGAATGTGCGTATTAGCTCAAGTTTTATAGTTACATCTAGCTAGGAATTAAAAGCGCCCAATAAATCCAGTTTTCAATCCAAATCTATTGTCTAGTCATTAACATGTGGCAATATAAATCCACTCTGAAATGAGTAAACTATTACTGTATGACAGAATTATATAAAATTTCAGTCAGACAGCCTGTATTCTGTTACCAGTTTCCATAAGTTCGGTGACATTTCGCAACACATATTATGTCATATTCAGGTGTTCAGATACTCGAATACATGGCTGAGCTTAGTGTTATGGAGAAATATACATCATTTATGTGTGCTCGTTTGCAATGAAAGAACAGCGGCTCGATTAGGCAGAGTTACAAAGTATCAAAACCATCTTCAGTCATAATATAAAATTGTACCCATAGATTCAAGCATTATAGAGACTATAGGTGACACATATGCGGTACTGTAGTTGCTTGAGGCACTATACTACAAGCCGGTAGGTCGCGGGTTCGATTTCCGATGATATCGTTGGATTTTTCAATTGACGTAATCTTTCCAGCTGCACTATGACACGGGTCGACTCAGCCTCCTATAAATGAGTACCAGGGATCTTCCTGAGCTTAAAAGGCGTCCGGCTCGTAAGGTTGACAACCTCACCGCCATCTATTAGCCGATCGTCTAGAAAACGTTAGAGCCTCGACGTTTCACAAACCTACGGGCCTTCACGGCCTGTTACAGGAATAGCTTTACCTTTTCTTATAGGTAACATATATATTCTCAAATATGTAACCTACACTGTACAAAGAGTTGTTAAAATATACGTAACTTGTGTGAGTGAAAGTCTGTATATGTCTATTGATTCCAAACATTACGATGCAAAACAATGCAATTATTTTCATTAATGTTATGATTTATTAGTGGAAGTATTGATGATACTGACAACAAGATATGTTTACGTAAAAATTTCTTAGATGGATTCATCACTTTTTAAAAGAATCATTCCGAAATATAATTTAATATTCAGATATCAATTCCTTTTAATTCCCATTTGAGTTTTGCAGTATTCTTAAAAATATTCTATAATATCAAGACATTCATTATTTCAGTACTCTGCATTGACTTAGCTCAGAGAAAATTATCGGATGCATTTAAGAAACTATTTTCTTTGAACACGTTATAAGAAACACAATTCTTTCAGTCACACTGAATACACTGTTTCTCAATACCTGTATAAGGCCAAGGCTGAACAAGTATTGTCTCTATTCTTCCGTCACCTGCTCCTTCTTTCCTTTCTCTTTACATTCTCCAGTTTATTTTCTCTTTTCTTTTTCTTCTCTTCAAGTTGCACTCTACTACATCAGGTTCTTCCTCCAATTTCCTCCTTCCAATCCTCGTCTTTTTGTACTCGTCGTGCTGCATCCTCCACCCCTAAAAAGCGTCCCCTCTCACCCCCACCCCCACCGGGGGCGCCATCTGATGATGTCAGCTGCAAAACAACATTCAGGTCGATACTGCTGTTACGTCACAAAATTAGTCTTTGAAAGATTTTGTATCCCAAATGCACTTTCCTCGAAGGCGGCCATGTGTTTTCCTTTTGCTTCCATTTCCCAAGCTTTATTAAATCCGCTGCAGAAGGCAAGCTACTAGGTCATTTCGTAGCTTTGTAGCTATAATATTAAAAATTAGAAATCATCAATATGTTGTGCCTAGGGAGTCAGGATAGCGACTGGCTACGGGCTGGACGACAGAGGGGTCAGAGTTCGTGTCCCGGTAGGGTCAAGAAATTTCTCTTCTCCTCGTCTTCCAGACCGGCTCTGGGGCCCACCCAGAATCCTATCCAATGGGAATCGGGAGCTCTCTCCCGGGGGTAAAGCGACCGGGACGTGAAGCTGACCACTCACCTCGAAGTAGTGCCGAGGCCAAGAAAAATATGTTCACTCCCCCATAAGATTTCATGGCATAATATTTAATTAGTTAAGCACAGGAACAACTGTACTTATTTTATTTTAATAGTCTTCTCATTCTCCTTCTTCTCCTTTACTACTACTTCTACTACTGCTTCTTCTATTCCTATTCCACTTGGAGCATAGGGCATTCATATAACGCTTCGTTTCGTTTCACTTTCTTTGTCTAAGACAATCGGTAAGACTCCTTGGACGAGATCAGCCTATCGCAAAGCCGCTACCTAACACAAACACAGACATACATGCTTCGAGTGGGATTCGAACCCATGATCCCCGTGTTAGAGAGGACGAAGAGAGTTCTTGCCTTAGACCGCGCGGCCACTGTCATCAGCATTTGAATAGTACAGTACATTATAATAGTGTTATAACGGTGTTCTTTCGTGGATAAAATTTTTATCTGAATATCCGAATTTTCGATTACCCGAACCATATTTATTACTAGTTAATTCGGATAATCGGCGTTAAAACCGAATATATTCAACATATGACAGGAACCGAAGTCATTGTGTGGGATACCTAATTGAATACACAGGGGCATTTCTTCGGTAAGATTACATATGACGTAAAAGTAAAGTAAGTAAAGCTATCCCTTTAACAGACCGTGGAAGCCCATAAGGTTGTGAGACGTCGAGGCTCCCACATCCTCTAGACAATCGGCTCATACTCGTAGATGGCGGTAAGTTTGTCAGCCTTATGCACCGGTGGTCATTTACCCCCCAGAAAGATTCCTGGTATTCATTTCTGTTAGAGGCTGAGTCGACCCCAGAGCCATAATGCTGCTAGAAGGATTACGTAAATTGAAAAATCAACCTCAACGGGATTCGATTCCGTGACCTTCCGGCCTGTAGCATAGTGCCTCAACCAACTATGTTACCGCGTGCCCCCACGACGTATGACGTAGCCTCAGAAATATTTTAAACAGACAATAGTAAATTTCGTTTATTATTGTAGTAATTGTTTCTACTTGTCATTAGAGAGAACAGGTATTATCCAGCACTGTAATTTTGCCTGTTATTTGGTGAATGGTTTTGCAGCTTAATCATCAAAATCATTGAAAGCATTTGGGTTCAGGAGATACAGAGACAGTTTATTGAAGAGAATATTGGAACGTAGGAAGGAGAAGCAGCAGGGAGATGTGGAAAAGTGCATAACGAAGAGCGCTGTAATTAGCATTTTTCAGGAAGTTTTAATAAATTTAACGAATAGAGGATGATGAGATGGATTGGGTATGTAACACGTGTAGTACAGACAAGGAATATTTGAGTTGGAAAAGCTGATGAAAATATACCGTTTTGGAGAATTGAACGTAGATGATAATTTAATATAATTTAATAATATCATATATTTAGACCCTGCATGGAATCTAACCCTAGTCTTCCAGCCTGTAGTTGGTTGATATACCGACTGAACTATTCCAGCTCCTTATAATGTAAATGTAAGATAATTTTATTAAAATATCGTAAGAGCCTTATATCGCAACGACTATATTCAGCTGATAAGGGTATATACATATTTGCGATTACAGTGGCCTCGCGGTCTAAGGCTTAAACTGTCTTCGCTCTCTCGAAAGTTGGAATTGGGGGTTCGAATTCCACTCAAGGCATGGATGTACACGTATATGTGTGCGTTTATTCTGTGTTTGTGTTGTCCTATGTGTAGGTAGCGGCCTTGCGACTGGCTGATCTCCGTCCAGGGAGTCCTACCGACTGTGTAAAAATGATTACGAAACTGAAGAAAAAAGCCAGGGACCAACAAAAACTTTAGAAAAATTGTTGAATGAATGGATATACATATTAAAGCTCAAATCAAATGAATGAATTAATGAAAAACCGAGAGATAATTTGCCATACTTCTAGTTTCTCATTCAGATTCAAGTATGTCTCAGAACCCTTTACACTTCATTTTGCATCCATGAAGCTCTGAGTGTCACCACACCTGTCTCAAATGTTGTTCAAATGGGCTTCAGAGGGCTCCCTCCAAGAAATATGACTGCTGAAGTTTGGCTGTTTTTAACAAACGTCTAGTCCTACGTCATTTAGGTCCATTTTCGAAGAGTGTATATAATGGGTCTTAGGGAACGATTTGTTTAAATTGAGATGTTTCCACTCAACCACACGACTAATCAATGGTTCGTCAAGGCAAGCCACAAAAAGTGGCGGAACACAAACATTCGTGGGGAACGAATTTTGCTGTCAAATAAAAAAGAGTTTATTAAAGTTCTAGCTTATAACGATCATGTTTATAAAACTAGAGGTTGTAGAGTTCATTGTGATCACCTCACTTACGATGAGTCCCTTTATAAAAACGAGGGCTAGCGTGGATAAAGGCACACCCGCCCTTTCCTACAGAGCTCTTCACCCCGTTTGTACGCACAATTTTATTGGCTTCGGAACAGCTCAAGGATAAACGCAAACTTTGATGTGGATGTTTGCATTGGAGCAATTATCAAAGGTCTGTCTGCGGCGGTACTGTGGGGTTGAGACGATAAGGGTGGGGATTGAGAGGGTAGTTTCCAGAATCGAACAGCAGTAACCCTCTTTTAGCAGGCCTAGCCTTTCGCTTTCTCTGTCATGCTTGTCAGGCTCTGCTCTGAAAAAGGGTAAAAGGCCCATCAAAATGACGAATTACACAGGGTGATCAACAAATGATGTGTCAGAATGCAACATAATTGCTGGAAAAGTTGAAAAGTGCAGTATAGTTTACGTATCGATTTATCGAAGGAAGCATGTAGACCCGTTAATAGGCAACGATCTCGAAACAAACAACTAGACAACGACCATTACTAGACAACAGCGCTTAAACAACAGAGGTTCGGTGCTCTCTGTGCGATCCGTGTAGAGATGTTATAAGCAAGATAGTTGAAGCAATGAGCTGCGAAACAGTTGCCAGCTGGTAAGAACGTGAGCACGGAGGCAGACGATATTTTTTTGGATACGTCACCAGGCAACGACTGGTGGAGACATAGCAAACTGAGAAGACTATATGTGCTGTAGTTTTAGTGATTTTCGGAGTGTGTAATCCAGTGAGTCTTGCGTAGTTATTTGTAGTTACGTTCCGTACGTGTTCAATAAATCCAATCACCAATCCAAATCCCTCCTATAATCACACTCATGTACGTGACTATATGAAAATCGTAGTTGCAATTTTCAAATAGCTTTCCCACTTATTTAAAAATAACTCAGATCACAAGTCTGACTCCCCCGCAATTACATGAAGACTACATTTTATCTTTCAAGAAGTATTTTTGTAAGGAACAATGAACATGGATCTTTAAAGATTATTGTCTTCTAAGATATGCCGACGTCTAGTCTGGTAGATTATTGCCGACGTTTGAGAGGAAATGCTGTTTCCATGTTCAGTGTATAAGTTCTTCTTTCTACCTCGCAATAGGAGGCTAAACATTCTTAGAAATCTGTCGGTAATTATATACAAAACTAGACGGTGTTACATCCGATAACCAAGACGATGAAAACCTCAATTATATATATGTAATTTTACTCACACAAAATTTCAAAGTTATTCAAAGCACAATTTCTATGGAACGCATTTAACCTGTTGCTTTTAGCAACATAGATCTAGTCGTCTTAAATATATGCAGTTATTTGGATTACAAATATTGTCTCAGATTTCTGAACAGGTGAAAGTAGATAGAATAATTGTAACTAAAACTGGAACTGAAGATAGCAACCACGAGTCGAAACATGTCCTAGACATCAAATTCTACCTGCTGGTAATGGCGTTGTGTTGACAGGAATACAAGAAATACTCGTATTATCTACAGCGGGGCACTGCAGCAATTAAATAGTTACAAAAATGTTCTTCAGTTTTACTGAAACACATCAGCGGAATGAGTGCGAGACGAGTAGCTTCTCTCTCGAGGTTCAAGAAGCTGAAGGTCACATATGAGTCTACTTGTTTCCACATCTCTCCCTTTCTACTTCCCTCACATTTTGTATCGGCCGGCAATGACACGCTGGTGTCTTAGTGACCACAGCTTAACTACGTGCCGCCTATGTAGGCTACGACCTTCCTTCATTCTAACGTTTAGAGCCACAGAGCCGACTATCATGATCTCTCGAGCTTGACCGAACGTCAGTTCAGGTGGGATCTGTGACCAATAAACGACCACTTTTGCAGGTTTTCTCCTAGTACTTCCGCTTCCTCTCCCAATTCTCATTTTACGAACTGTTCTCCATATATGCATACACATGTACACGCATCTCGATAACAGGGGCCGCGCGGTCTAAGGCATGAACTGTTCTCGCTCGCTCACTCGAACACTGGGATCGTGGGTTTTAATTTTACTCGAGGCATGGATGTCTGTGTGTGTTTATTCTGTGTTCTTGTTGTTCTGTGTAGGTCGCGGCCTTGCGACGGGCTGATCTCCCGTCAAAAGTGTCCTACCGACTGTGTGCAGGATTTAAGAACTGAAAAAGCTGCCAAGTCCCCAATGACTGTAAAGCCATAGCGTCGAGTAGATACATGTATGTACCGTATATTTGCCTAAAGAAAAATGTCGTATATATTTTGGGCTATTTCATGACTCTCTCCGTAGCTAAACTATATAGCTTCGTAAGATAGGACGACAGAAAAATGAATAATTAAAAAAGATTTGGAATGAGGCGATCGTGGTATAATCGAGGCAAAATCAAAGCCTTCTACCTGAGATTTGAAGGTCGAATCTCCAGAATAAAAGTCTATGGGAGATAGGTCAACCGTTTCGGTAAGATTCCATAAAGTAAAAGTAGCCAAACTGGAGTTGCCTCTACTCTGTGTTGTTATTGTGTCGCGGGTACCATTCAAGTTTATGCAAACTATAAACATTCTCGTTTGAAAATGCCTAGTAAATATAAAATAAAGCTTCCCCTGTGACAGGCAGTGTAGGCCCATAGGGTTGTGAGATGTCGAGGCTCACACATTTTTTAGACAATCGGCTCATAGATGGCAGTGAAGTTGTCAGTCTTACGCGTCGGCCGCCTTTTACCATCAGAAAGATTCCTGATACTCATTTCTGTTAGAGGCTGGGTCGACCCCAGGGCCATAGTGCGGCTGGAATGATTAGGTCTATTAAAAAATCCAGCGACTTCATCGTGAATCGGACCCGCGACCTTCCTGCTTGTAGCATAGTGCCTCAACCAACTACGCTACCGCGGGAAAATGGCGAGACGGATCTAAAATGTGAGCTAAATGTTTGCGACCTATTCTGTAGCTAGGCCTATAGATCTACTTAGCTCTAGGGGATTGAAGAATGAGTTTACGCTAGAACGGATTGGAAGAAAGGTAACGAACAGAGGGAAGTAAGTTCGTTCATTGGGAGGATATATGAAAGCGGGAAATGGGGTGAAGAGAATTCACAATCACACAAGTTGGACGGCAATTATTTGTCTTCTGTTTGCTGTTTTCGCTTTGGTTTTCGAGTCACTGAATAGTTAATGGGCCGTACAATGGTCAGGATTTTCTAAATGAAACATTTGTTGGTCCCATCTTCTGACAACTGAAAGGTCGTTTGGCAATCTTAGTGTCTGAGAGAAATTCGTTTGTTCTGCTTGTTTTAATTAATACGTTCCCTTGCGGTTAAAACTCCTAAGTTCTCAGAGAAGTGGCAAAGGGCTTTATCGATTAGAATCAGATTATCCTCGTGTTCAAAATTATTCAGCGATATATTAGATTTGGGTCCAGTGTTTATCCATAGCCATAAAGTTCAGTTGCTGATAAAATGCGGCCAATTAATTATAATCTAAAAAGCAGATTATACGTCCTTACATAATGTTATTATTTTGTCTCTACAGCCCTTTGTTGGGCTTTGGCTGCTTTTTCAGTTCCTTATTCTTATATACAGTCGGTAGGGTTTCTTGACCGGAGATCAGCTCATAGCAAGGCCGCTATCCACGCACAGAACAACACAAACATATAATAAACGCAGACAGATATTCATGCCTTGAGTGGCATTCGAACCCACGATCCCAGCGTTCAAGCGAGCGAAGGCAGCTAGTGCTTTAGACCGCTCGACTACTGTGATAGGTCCTACATATTTTGCAATGTAAAGAAAGGAAAATTTGTTCCTCCGTTTTGTTAAGCGCCACGTAATGGAAACGTACGGGAGAATTCTTAACCTCGGTACCAGAATGCAGTTGCTTCGCCACTCTTTCTCCTGAAAACGGAAACATATCCAGTTTCCGAAACTTTGTATTCTTGCAGAATACAAAAGAATGGATAAATCCAAAAACTCAATAATCACGAGTTAACATAACATCGTCATAACATTTTGCTATAAAATCCTAAATCTGTTTTGTCCCCAGACACTCTACTGATGATTTATCTATAAGTTATTTCTTTTTGTTGTTCTTATTCTCCTTCTTTTGATGGGTTAGGCCCTCTTGCCTGTTCGCATTCAGAATTAATTTTGGACTATAAATTTTTACAGCAGTTAGTAGAGCCCTTTAGACGGAGTATCGGCCCTACACAGCACAGTGAGGACACAGAAAAACACATGTATCCATGCCTCAGATGGGACTAGAATCCACTGTTCCCACGTTCGAGCGAGCAAATATCTTCTTTCCCTGTAACGCACGGTCACCGTGGTCTGCCCTAAAGTTACTAAGCGATCCTACTTCAAATACAGATGTTATATACCGCTGAACGTGACGGGACGAAAACCATGGATGATGAGTGTTTAATAGTTTGGAAAGACGCGGTCGCGTGAAAGAAATCTCAAAACATTATTACTTCTGTTGATCACAAGGCCTTAACATTATGGCTTTCGCTCACAGGCTGTCCAGGTTATGAGTCTGAACTTTGTGACTGCGGCAAATTGTTGCTGAAGCTAATCAACAGCTGTCGGCAAGTAGGGGTTCAGCAAACTGGGGTGGCTCAGAGTGGAATTGATAGCTTAATACTGGCAAAATTGCAGAACCATCTCGGTTCATTGATATTTTCCCCCATCCTCTCCCCTCCTCTGGCGGCCTCATGGGCCGAGCACGGCCGACAATCTCTGCACGACTCCAACATGGCAGACTGGTCACTATGGAGTCCCCCATTTCTGTCACAGTGTGGTACACAGTCATGAATAGGAAAAGGCGGTATGTCCCCCTGCTTGATTGGGCGTCTGTGTGTATCGTAAAGGTCGTGGCCCCAAGTGTGAATTGCCTCAATAAACCCTCATTTATGTCAGGGGCTTCCATTCAGATGACATACTCGCATGATGTATAGCTCCAGTACGACCAAGCCTATTACTATTATCATACAGCAGAGACATTTCATATTAAGACTAAAGTAAATGGGACCCGGGATAGCTCAGACTGTAGATTGACGGAACGTACGGCCTCAGTTCGATTTCCGGCAAGGGCAAGAAGTTATTATCTACTTCACAGCTTCCAGACTAGCTCTGGGGCCTACCAAGCCTCTTATCCAATGAGTACAGAGTGAACTTTCCTTTGGGTCAGGTGGCGAGGGCTTTCAGCTGGCCACTCTAATCCGCTGGCACCGAGGTCAAGAATGACGGAACTATACCTCCACTCTCCCATATGTATTCATGGTGTAACGGTTAATTAATTAAGCACGGGAAGAAATGTACCTTATATTTAAGAAAAAAATAATAGGTACGAAATTAGGCACCGAGATGATTGGTGTTCCGGTAAAATCTGTTGAGTCATATTGGGAGACCTGCTGATTCAGTCTCAACCGGGTCAGCAGCTATCCTGAGTGAGATTTCTCTCAGTGTCTCCAGACAAATGCCGGTATTAGTCCACAGCTGTTTTGTCTCCAAATCTGGAATTCATCTTACATCTATCATCCTACAGCTCTACGTTGTATAACTCATAAACTGACGGTGTCCTAATATGAACCAGAAACCAGCTAAAGAGTTGACAAAAGTAACTTAAGTAGCATTTATGAAATGACTTACTTGGTTTCTGTGTAATAACTGGGCCCTCGAAGCCTAATATGAAGGTTGTGAGTCTTTGAAATGAAGCAACAACACAGCGTTCGGCCTGTTAGTCCTGCCAGTGTGGGTTTCAAGCGGTTTATGAAAGACAGGTATCGAACGTTGTAGATGGGTGGTTTTTGAGGGGAAATATATCTAAAATGGAAGATAAGTCGGCAAGGGAGGGGGGATTACGATGCCCCTGACTTATGACAGACATATCACAAATAACGTATAGATGGTGTGGGTTATGGAAAGAGACGAAGCGAGCTCAGAAATAAACGAGAAATATTTCCGCTGTGAGGTCACCAAACACGTCACTTCCTTCTCGCCTGCTCTCTGGGCGGTACTCTCACGAACGTTTCAAAAAGGGGTACTCGCGTCTCTTCGCTTTGACAGGAAAAAAACCAATAAAGCTTTCAAGTCGCGCACACGAAACGAGGGCTATGTCGCCGTCAAATTCTGGTCGAGCCTAGTAGTGCGGGCAGGTAGGTATATAGGAGACGCAGCTGTCGTACCATATTGGAAAGAACCCCAGTCACCAACACCGCACCATTTATCCCGTACACCAGGGGTACTAAAAGCAGACAAGTCACATTTTTGTATGCGCTACGGGCTCTGATCATGTTCAAAAGTGTTGAAAAATATCAAATATGCAAAAGAATACAAAATCTCAATAAGTTTTTCTAAAAAAGAATAATTTTAAAGAGAACGACGACAGTTGAAAACAGTGAGAACATAAATGGCAGATTTACCTACCGGTAGAATAAGTACTACCTTCAACCAGCATGTGGAGCACTCTATCGATGATTTCTGTTACCACAATCTCAGTCAGCATCTTTAAGACTTAATTTTGTAAAGAGTTTTATTTATTAATGGTATATTTAGCGAAACTGTCAATAGAACGTACTATTTATTCATTCATCAATGACTCTACAGCCATTTTTGGGGTCGGTTGAACTCCTTGGACGAGTGATCAGTCCGTCACAAGGCCGCTACTTACACAGTACAACACAAACACACACAGACATCTATGCCATTGAGTGGGATTCGTACCAGCATGATCCCAAAGTCAGAGCTAGTGAAGACGGTTCATGCCTTAGGCAGCACGGGCACTGTGATATACTAGTACCTACTGTACGTCGTCGAAGTTTATAAAGGTTGGTGAAAAATTGATTGAAAGACATGTGTAAGGAATCTGTTGTGACCTAACGCGAATTACTGTTGCTGCGTTGAGCTGGAGGGATTGAGGTAAAAGACAAATGAAGAAATGTGATCGCCTCCAGGTCCGTGATGTAAACTGGAGATTTCCATATTACGAAACAATTGTGCGAAGTACTGGATAGAATCTTTCTTTGTAACAAAAAGCAAACTCATAGCATTTCTCAATTGTTAACAGGCCACGCCATAGCTCAAGAGGTTAGTCGCTGGCTTCCAACCGCGGCTGCCCGGGTTCGATCCTGGGTCTGGTCAAGTGGGATTTGTGGTGGACAAAGTGGCGCTGGGGCAGGTTTTCTCCGAGTACTTCGGTTTCCCCTGCCAATCTTCATTCCACCAATTGCTCCACAATCACCCTCACCTATCATCTGGGGCTGGTACAATAGGCCAGAAGTGGCCGCAGTACACAGAACTTAGTCCCACCTCACTAGCAATAAACAAAATAGTCATTTTCATCATTTTAAATTTTGCTTAAAAGCAGTAATCAAACATATCCCATAGGAGTAACATTAAACCATTTAGTGTATATATATTTAATGCGTATAAGCGAGCCTTCATATTTCGATACAGTAAGTCAGGAGAAACTTCATTACAACCAAGTTTACCTACAACACAGTCTCGAGACAGTCATGATATTCCTAACATTTGAAACCAAACAATTTACTTTCCTGATAATTCTATTTTCTATTCGTAAACACGAACCATTTTTGAAGCGCACGAATACATTCTTTTGAATGACTCGTTTTACCAGCAAAACCAAAAGAGGACGCACCATTCTGTACTTATTTCACTTAAACATCCCCCCACCCTTCCGTCTATCCCAGCTGAATATAAAATATATGAAGGTCCAGATGTTTCTCGTATACTAAGACTACATTTAGAGAAAGAAATAACAAAAACAAAAAAGCTGACTGCGGCTGTAGCAGACAAGAAGACAATTTTCTCTTCTGAATAGAATCCTGGTTTGCAGCCAACATAAACAGTTCTTTCATAGCGTGTATTGTGCCCCTGGCAGCTACGTTGCACAAAATGGAGTCTGTGTTCTACCTTTACAGAACTGGAATTTCGTGTGTGTTTCAAAGTGAGAAGTTTATTTTATAAATAAGAACTGTAAGGAAATGCAGCAATTTTACCCAAACAGTTTCTACATTTAACACTCTGACTAACAATTCTACTTTACACAGCTCCAAATTCATTTTACGCGTCGAAAATATAAAAAACAGATGACGTTTTATATACCAGTCGTGGAGGTACACACGAAAGGAATTCTGCAGACACGTATTTGAGTTGTATGCAGTATGAAACATATTCGGTGTATGTATACCCAGCATCGAAATTACGGGCATGTCAATATCCGTATAGGCAACTCTCTATACAGCCAGAGTCCAGAAAGCCCTAAACCTGAGCTGGTTGTTTCCGTCATTCAGCTCCGGTCTTGTATTTGGGCTCTGTCGGTTTCGAATTTTGGATAGATACTGGGTGGGTCTCCTGATGTCCTATTCCGAACGGTTTCTGAGATAGAGCTATTTCACTGTACAGCTATAATACTGTTGATAAGAAAGAGATATTACGTACTGTTTCTATTACCGGTATTCCTTGTTCAAGTGACAAAGTTGGTACAGTTTACCTAGTGCAATACATTTTCGAAAATACCACTGTCGACATCAATGCACTTTGCAACTTGTGTGAGTATATGGCGTGTCGCTCGTTTGTATACTGTACAGTGAAATAGCTCTAACTCGGAAACCGTTCGGAATAGAACACGTGTACATATACAATTTTTGCTTACAATGGCCGATACTATAACCTCCCAGAATATTGACCTTTCCTCCTGGGGCACTCTGTATATNCTCTGTATAGTATACATTCTGATAGCGTCAAAAGTCAACTACAAAAGAAAATATTAATCTTGGAAATATTACATTAATTATATTAATACCCTTTTCAGAATGCTAGATTTATTTTTCCCCCCGGATGGTTCTTTTTTCAACAAAAATGCCCATGAAATATCAATTTCAAAGGGTCAAGACCAAAAATGTCTTCATCAAAGTCTGTGCTATACTGAAACCACAAACGAATTCTCCTGGGTCGACCCCTTCCACGTCTCCTTCCAATTGTTCCTCTTCCTTCTTCATGTATTCCTTTCCAGCAGTCCCTCCAGTACCTTCTCAGGGATGCCAGTGGCAATAACCACATAATAAGTTCCCTTATCTGAAAACTGTTTGTGACAGTCGACATATGGCAGAGGAGAATGAATCAGTAAGCACAAAAGAGGAAGTCTCGGGTGTCAACATCACCATCATCCATGGTACTTCTTTCCTTGGCCTTAGTATGGCGAAGTGGTGCATAATGGTGTCTCCAGAGTTCAGCACAGTACTTTGCTATACGCATAACGAACAGCAGCTTCATGTTCGATTTGAGGCTCTCAGAGCTGTAAGGACGTATACTTCGGAGACAGCTCAACGTTTCAACATAGCATATCGCCTCCATGTTCAAGATTGAAGGGTAACAAACAGAATTAGGCAGCAAGCTCAGCTCAGGTCTCAGCCGGGCTGTACCCAACAGCACGGCGTCAAGGCCCACAAGGCGGCACGATTCAGCGGCGTTTTCATTTCCAAACTCAACACATTTTAGGATTTTATCAGTTAATAATATTTATCAAGCTTTTACAAATGCAATCAATTAATCAAGCGATTTCTGACGTTTTTTAAATTATAATTAATCAATTTTACCATAAAACTCACACAGGAGTCGTGATAGCTTAGTTGGTACAGCGACTGGCTAAGGGCTGAATGGCTTGGGTTGGATTCCCAACAGGGGCAAACTTTTCTCTATTCCACAGCGCCCACACCTGCTCTGTGCTCACTCAGCCTTTCATCCAATGAGAAAAAGGCGCTCTTCATCCGGGCGTAAAGAGACCGGAGCGTGAAGCTGACGACTCACCTCCAAATAGTGCTGAGGTCAAGAATGTTGGAACTATACCTCTACTCCTCCATACGTCTTCATGACGTAATGCTCAATTAATTAAACACAGACACAATTTTACATTTACCTTTTTATACGACTTCTACAGAATGTCTCACTCTTCTCTTAACCAACTGGAGGGGCGTGCCCCACACTTTACAAACCGAGAGTATGGGGTGAAAAATGTCTCAAATAAATCTCGTGAGTGAATTACGAGACATGGGGCAATACATGCTCCTCATCTACAGGGCTGATGAGACTTGACTCATAACTGATAGTCACGATGTAATAACAACCCCTAACTAGACGTCTGCTCCATTCGCCGAGACGTGAGGGATCAAGGAGTCTTCAGGAATCAGACGTCAGAGAACTCGGTTATAGGCGCCAGGGTGCTCACTGATAGCCAGTGCCTCCACAAGTTCGGACACACACTTTGTTGTGGTCAGTTGCAGGGTCACGGAAGTCAATGAGGAGTCACGAAGATTGATCACCTGCTGTCGTGTAAACATAACAAATAGGGGAGTCCGCGACTGCAGCACAATAACGTGATTTATCACCAACTGAAGGCGAACAGATTAATTAATCGCTTAACGTCCTATCAAAACCGCATCCGGAGGCCACAATCTACAAAAATAATATGAGTATTCGTAGTTTTCTGTTCCTCGCTAGTCTTCACAATCAGAGGAAAAGATTAAAGGTAATAGAGGTCTGTCTCAGTTTGGAAAATAAAATAAATGAAACGTTAACTAAGCTAGAGTAGGTACAGCGACTGGCTACGGGCTAGACGTCCGTTAGGGGCAAGACTCGTTCACCTCTTCTTCATCCAGGCATGTTCTGGGAACCACCCAGCCTCCTCTTCAGTGTTTATTGAGAGCTCTTTCCCCGGGGGTAAAGCGGCAACAGCGTGAAGCTGACCACTCACCTTAAATTAGTGTCGATGCCAATTATTCGTCCATCTGTCTGTCTATCTATCTATCTATCTGTCTATCTATCTATGTCTCTACAGTTCCTTTTGTTGGATCTTGGTCTCTTTCTCAGTTTCTTAACCGTAAACACAGTCGGTAAGTTTCCTTGGGCTGGGGATCAGCCCGTCGCAAAGCCACTACCTACACAAGAACAACACAGACACAGAATAAACGCAAACAAACAGCCATGCGTTGAGTGGGACTCGAACCGACGATACCAGTGATCAAGCGGGCGAAGGTAGTTCATGCTTAGACCGCGCGTCCACTGAAATCGGCGATCTATAGATCCACTCCCCCATAAAATCTTCATAACTTAGCGCTGAATAGTTAAGCAGATGAACTACTCCAACTTTACTTAACATTAACTAAGAAGAACACTGTCTTTTGAGATGTGACGTCGTGTAGCCTGGCACAAGTTTACTGATGTTTAGGAGGAATAATTTTATTCCATCTTCAGGACCGAAGACTAAGCCAAGCAAGGAAAGAAGCATTTACCAAAACCCAATAAAATTTGATACACCTTGTAGACAGGTTCCCCACAGCCGCTGCCTTTAGAACCTTAAATACTCACATCACATTATATATATATACATATTATTTAAGCTTAAAGGGATCTGATTATGGTGCGACACAACATTTGAGGCTATTGTTCTGATCTGTGTCTTTCGTCCATTTTTGACACAAAACATTTGGGAAGTTGATTCAGGTAATTTGTTTTTCATTGGGGCCGTTAGAAGCCTAGATAGGAATTATGAACTTCTTTCTTATTCACTTTTCTCCATCCTCCTATTATTTCTGCCCTCCTATATCCAAATATCCTCCTCAGCTTCCTGTTCTCAAATATCCTCAGCATATTTTCTTTCTTTGATGTGACTGACATAGTTTCACATCCTTACAAAACTGAAAATAAAGTTTGAGCTTTGTATATTCTAATCATTATCTTCATAGATGGCAAAAGGGGAAAACAGAAGACACCGAATCGAATGCTGACAAATATTTGCTGAAGTGAATCTGCTATTAATTTCTTCATGAATGCAATTTTGATTTGTTGAAGTCATTCCTAGATATCAGAATTATGCCCCACTCCATACGAGCTGTTAGGTTGTCTGCTTGATATTATAACATTCTTCTTCGGTCTGGTGACTAGATCGTCGGCACATTCTTTGGTATCTCTGCGTCTACTTTTAGATCAACCTTGTTACTTCATTCATCAGTAATCTGTCAGACGGCAGGTCCACAGTTACTATTGTCTAATAAATATTCTTTGTCTCTCTTTATGATATTTACGTTGTTTTCCAAATAGGGACATAAGTGCAGGGTGATTCTTAATTTTTGTCATTGTTTCCGTGGCCTATAAACAGAAATCCCAACAGTAATTTAGAATCATCCTGTATATTGCTAATACTCATAATGTTTTTTTGCATAATAATTATTCTTGTTAAATACATCAAGGATATTTGGATTTGTAACATTTGAAAGATAAGAGTCCTCATACCCAGAAAAAGACAGGGAATACAACAATTGCGATAGTACATATAGGATACTTGCTTCCAAGTACTGGATACACACACAGGCACGTGAATACTCTGTTGTTTGTGGCAGAAGTTACAGAACATTCTGTATATGGAAAAGTGTCAGGGTGTCGTGTCATTGCGGGTGGACATCAGTCAGAAGTGGCGTGAAGATAAGGGGAGAGAGAGTGACCAATATTGCTAGATGGGGCAAAGGGCGAACTTGGGGGAGTCATTTCGGACGCAACTACAAGGAAACAGACACAATATTTGTACTTGCGTAAGGTCTGTCTGTTTATCAGTTGTTAGTCTGGTTAAAAGAAACATCGGGAAAAGAAGTCCCAATATCAAAGCTTAGGTCTCTAATCTGTAGAGCACTGTCTAGTAGGATTACGCCGTGCAGTCTTGTCTATTGCTAACAACGTTTTGAAGGAATGCACTGCGTTAATGTTTTGGGTGAAAGATTTATTCTTTTGTCCTGAAGATAATGCAGAATCTTCCACCGAAACGTTGGTAATGATATGCCAGACTACATGACGTCATATCTCGGAGGACAATAGTGTTCATATGGCAGGTATGGAATATTTTCCTTCATTTTAAATGCGTTTGTCTCCATATATTCTGACGCCAAAGTGAGGATATCAGAGCACGGTTTGACTTAGAGAGGCTTGCAATTTATTTAAATAATATTTCAAAAGTTGTCTCCTATATCACAAAAAATATAATATGAAGACCTGGATATCTGAGTCGATTGCTTAGAAAATGTAGGAACCTCAACGTCTTACAAACCTATGGGCCTTCATGGCCTATTACAGGGATAGGTTTCATAAAGGCTAAAATTCAACATCTATTACCAACCAAAAGATAAAATATTGGCCTGTGTATATATATATATATATATGGGCATAAGTGAGATTTGACAAGACTTGAATTAAGCCCTTTTTACTAAGTATTCAAGATGCAGTTTATGGTGGGGGTTCTCAGACTCTATGCTACCGCTACCCCCTAAAATAATTAATTATTTAATATAATTTATAATTAAATATTATATAAATATAATTAATTTATAATTATTTAAATTAATATTAACTCCATCTTTGCTGGACAGCGAGAAGTACAGTTCTGCACATTGGTACGTGTCCCTGTGAAGCCCTAAGGTGACATCAGAAGGTAAAGAAGTTCACAAACTCTTTACATATATGATGTAAGTAAGTAAGTAAGCGAAATCATATTCCTGTACACTATCGTAGAAATTCACGAAATATTTCGCTGGCTCCAATTACATATTCCGAAAGCTCTTATATTAAATATTACTGATTTTTACACTACACTGAACAGAGATGCATATAGGACATTGGCGGGAAAGACACCACTAGGAAGACCAAGACGTAGATTTGAGGATAATACTAAAATGATCTTACGAGAGATAAGATGGAGTGGTGTGGACTAAATTGATCTGACTAAGGATAGGAACCATTGGATGGTTCTTGTGAACACGGTAATGAACATTCAGGTTCCATAAATTTCTTGAGTACCTGCACAATTGATGCCTTTGAAGAAGGGCTCAGCTCTATGAAGTTAGATAGTGGTTACCCTACACAATTCAGAGATCCCCTTAAAGTAAATCATTCTGCAGGATCGCGACTCACAAACCGAGGAACCACAGCCCAAAAACGTTTGGTTTATAGCCTTCTGTGACGTACCACACAGAGCCAACAACACGAGAAGCGTGAGGTAAACAACACAAGATGCCAGGACCAGCATGACTGAACATGTTCTTTGTTTATATGAGTGACAGTGAGGGACGGTCCAATTAGGAAAGTTTTCTGAATATATAGTACATACGTGTATGTCGATCGTGGCAGTGTGAAAATGATGGGCAGATGTTAAAGTGAGGAACTGCACGTTTGGATACAAACTCAGTTAGCCTCTATCAATTACTGGTGTGTTATAATGTTAGAAAAACAAATGTCTTCCGTTTGCAGATAATTTTCGGCTCTTTTCCGTTACTTTCGTCATGCCCATCCCTCAGTCAGTAACCAACCTTTCAAACTTATCATTCACTTTCAAGAGGAATGCCCCAGGAACAAATATAAAGTACATTGACACCATGGGTTTCAATTTTGAAACAAAAAAAGCAATGAAACTCCATAAATACGTCTCGCTCATTGTTATTTAACCTCTTCCTGCATGGAGGTGGGTTCGAGCCCTGAGAATCGTAGGAAGCGAAGAACAGGGATCTGTTCTGAGGATATCTGATATCTGAGGATATAAATAAGGCGCCAAGATTCTGGGGGGATATAAATACGGGGACCTGGTCCTTCGGGTTGGAGGAGTCTCAAATCTGGGACAGTAAAATATGATCATGAGTCCCGCGAGATTCGGACCGCAGAATGAATGTGCTGGCGAGGGCCAGCAACAATTGTAAATCACAGACCTGTCCTCTCGTCAGAGAGAGAGCCCTTCGTCAACAAACTTGCAGCTGTCTAACAGTAAACATAGTCTTGGGCCCCAGACGGGTGCTTGACACCAAGACAGATTGACCCCCTCATCGTCGGTCGTAACATGACTCTGATTTTATCTTGTATATAGCGCAAAGGAAGAATGTTCAGTAACATACTATGTACGTGATACGTACAATTGTCGAATTATGCATATTCATAAGAGAGAAACCCATCCTCTCGACAGACAAGGCGTTACATAAGGACTATGGTCACACGGGTTCATCTGCAACTATAAAATCTCTGGTCGTAACCTCAAGGGGCTTGAGGCCAGGACGAACTGACTGGCGGTAAACCAACGATTGCAAAGTATTTCTGACTCTATCTCTGGCTCTGATACAGCCTACATATCAGCCGCCACCTCGTAATATCATACTATTATTTTCACAGTTCGACATGACCACATGAAGATATTTCAGTGTTGTTATTAAGACAAGTAAAGAGGCATTGCCCTAATATGTAAATGGCGGAGTACACAAAATACGCCCTTATGTAAACACTGGCTAATGAAAGGAAAGAACAGATAAGTTAAAGGTACGTGACAGTGCCTGATTATGGGAGGCAGTTTGAAACATGTTACAAACTTTTAACTTATAGTGTATCTATATAGAGATTGTTGACGGAAACAGAATGAATAATATGTATAATAGAGCACAGTGTAATGATACTGTATTGTATAGTATTTCTAATTCAACAGAAATTTACCAACAATTTAACTCAGTTATTTTACTCTTTGTATTCAGTTTTAATAAAATGACGACACAAATACTCAGATAAAAACGTGTTCTAAATTCACAGAGAACTGAAAATTAAACAGAGACAAGTACAGTAGTACACACTTACAATGTCCTGAAAATATACGTTAATACTCTTTTATATTATTAGAAAGTAAATTAACCTTATAATTAGATAACTTATATACATTATTATATAACTTTTTAATTTTCTCTTAGTTGGGGTGGAGTCCAACTGCGTCCACTCTGAACGGCGGTCACTGATTGGCCCATTGTAGCCTGCCCCGGGTGATTATGATGATGGAGAACTTGGTGGAATGAAGGTTGACAGGGTAAACCGAAGTACTCGGAGAAAACCCGCCCCAGCTCCACTTTGTCCATCATAAATCTCACTTGACCATACTCGGGATCGAACCCGGGCCGCCACGGTGGAAAGTAAGCGACAAACCGCTTGAGCTATGGCGCGACCCTGAGGTTAATATTAATAATATTTTATTCCAAAATGTAGAAAAATATTTATTTTATCTTTCCATTTATTTGAGAGATGTTCGCAGAAATTTCCACTATACACTTATTACTATTTTTGTGTTTCAACGATCACTGTAAGTGCCACTTTAATTAAGGATATATTCATATATTTACCGTTGGAATATTTAGATATATTTTAATGAAAATCCTTTTATGAAAACTCCAGGATTCCAATATAATTACAAATTTATGCTACTTTAATTCAGTTTATTAGGGCTAATTTCTTCTGAAATATTATGCAGCATAATCGTATAAAGGATTATAAACTTTTAAAGAATTTTACCTTAAACACTGGCTTGAGAAACACGAAACGCTATATCTTGAACTAACTTCAACTCCAGGAGAACAGATTAATAATTCGTGTCTGGAATGTAAAATTTTAATTAATTCTCTTTGGAAGAGGACCTTTGATTCTTGTGGTCAGATACCAAGCACTGCTGATATGATAAGGAGAGTCTCTATTTTTAAACGCGCATCATATTAAACGACAATGCACGATTGATCAAAATAAAATGAGGTTAATTTTAAATGGTTCCAGCGCTCGAAATTTTACTCTGCTATTTATTCGATTTACATTCTTTCCAGTTCTATGTTCCTTTCGACCATCAACCTGCCATTATGCAGAACCAGGCCGTGTAATTTTCCTGTCATAGTTAGTAAGAAAACTTTTCACACAGGGTTAAGAAAGGTCTTATGCAGCTTTTTCATATTCACGACAATGCTTTATACAAACAGTGAGCATATTCGATTTCCCCTGGTGTGCATGTATGCTCGCATAACAATTGACGGCGGGCATCTAGGTGTATAGGAGTATAAAAGTTATGGTTGTTTTGCAAGGTCCAGGTGACGGCATAGCTCTGACTCCTGGTGTCATTGTCTGGCGAGAGGACAGCGCAGCTAATAGCAAGAAGGGACTAACTATGGATTCCAATAGAGCAGATATCAAGATCGCTTCATTTAAGAACCAAATTCCTATTTAAATGGACGCTATGTTGGGATATCCTATAGGATTAAAATCCTGAGATGAAAGATATTATTCGCGAAAGTGAATATTCTCCATGACTTTAAAACGCCAAGATTTCTTACGAGATTTGAAGTTATCAAGGCTGTGAAAATTTAGGACTTTTAATCTGAAGATGGAGGTATGAGATTCCTCCTAAACGTCAGTAACCATACACAAAAATGCATGGTGCCATAACCGGGAAACACGCGATCTAAATATACAGTGTGCTGACGAAAACTTGTGTTTCTCATATTGGTTATTTAACGACGTTATCACTAGCTAGTGTTGGCTTGTTCTTCAATTAAAATCGAGAGTCGAGGGCTATCATTTTCAGAAGCCTGTCCCCGACACCATCAAGACCCTACCAGGAGCTGACTTTTAATCCTGTTATGAGGCACAGAAAAATCTCTGGGCTTGGTGTGTTGTATCAGAGGAATGTTATTTTGAAGGGAACAATGTTGTTTAAGGCGAATAAAAAGATAAAGCCATCCCTGTAACAGGCCGTGAAGGACCATAGGTTTGTGAGGCGTCGAGGCTCCCACAGTTTATAGACAATCAACTCACAGATGAATGTGAGGTTTTCAGCCTTACGCGCCGGCCGCCCTTTGGCCCCAGGAAGACTCCTGGTACTCATTTCGGTTAAAGTCTGAGTCGACACCAGGGCCATACAGTGCGGCTGGAAGGATTAGGTAAATTGAAAAAATTCACCTGATCGGGATTCGAATCCGGAATCTTCCGGCTTGTAGCATAGTGTCTCGACCAACTACGCTAATTGAACAAATGCTTTCATACTAAGTCAATCTCATTAATTTAACACATCTCGTATAGTGAAGACCGACAATGACGAATGGGACAATTTTCGAAAGGAACTGGTTATGGTCTAATTTGTATATTTATCGATATTTACTTAGAGGGGCTGAGGAAAACTTCGAAAATATTAAATAGAATAGCCGATGTTCCGACCGGGATTCGAAAAGTGCATCTCTCGAATTTTTGGCTTCTTGAAATTACTTCGAAATCGCTGTGCCTTTAGGTACAATTCCTCTTGCGTTTAGATCACGGTTCGAGCCTGTCCCATATGTCGCTCCTCTGAACGAGACTCCTGCGCACCGTAACAGTGGAGTTTCAATGTGCAGACATTGGAGCCACCTCACAACCCTGTAGAAGTGAGGAAGCCAGACTGTAACAATCTAGAGGGGCAGGAAGCCATTTTGATGGTCCATAGTTACCCTGACAGATGATGGACATGAATAGAAAACAGAAAAGCGATAGATGTTGCTATGAGACTGGCTAATTCCTATTTATACTGCATCTTCTGAAAAGAGCTTGCGTGAAAATTCCGTCATTGTTATGATGACAAATGAAAAGAGATATCCATGGGTGGGCCTCTTTTTGTATCACAGAAGATAAAGCAAAGTATCTGTGATAACGAAAGAAGTATTGCAGTCTGTCTCACATGAAAACTGGAACCTAGCCTCTTGTACGTTAATTGCAAATTAATTTTTATTCAAATATACAGAGAGTTATAATTGATTTACTTAAGGTTTTTTTCATACGAAGCTGTCTGAAACAATAGCATCAACTGGTAGAATAACTGGTAAATATAGAAGAGATTCTTGGGAACACTTCATCTACTTTCCTTTGATAAGACAGCAATCATATAGAAAAGGAAAAGTTTTGAGGGATACACAGATACACAGGCACTTAGACAGCAAGGTGACCTCGTAAACCTCACAAGCCTCCAAAGTCTAAAAATTAGTGAGTGGGGTTACACAATCAGCTGGAAAGGTGCAGACGGATATACAGACAGAAATGTGATCTTATAAGTCTCCTTTTAGTTTTTCGAAAGAAGAAAATTAGTTTAAAATAAAATGTAGCAGGAACAGATTGTAGACTAATTTGAGATTCCATCCCGAAATTAGCAATGAGGACCTGAAGTGAACCACGAAAGAACCTCAGTCCGGATAAATTGCATCCGAGTCTGACTTTGAACCCTGGACCCTTCGAATACAAAGCAAGTGTCCTGCCTACTTAACCGCTAAATTCGTTTATACTGTCACAGTGCTTCACATATTTGAATGTCATTATTATTTCCAAAAAACTTAAACTGAAAGTATTTTAAAAAATATTGAACATAATTACCGACATGCACAATTTTCAACTATGATAACAATACGAAATAAGAGCTACTTAAATGTCTCCTTATATAAATGGTGTTTCATATTTGTATAGAACGTTTTTGTACTTCTTTCCCATCGAGTTAAAATTACGTACGGCCATTGTACAGCCATAAGAAATGCATAAGACACTTATAGCCATTAAATAAAGATGGATGAATTGAGTCTTTCATATTACGAGACATTAAGAGGGCTTAAGAGAGGACTTTATTTTTCTTCCTATTAAAACGACCTCTTGATCTCGGAACAAAGACTGTAAACGTGTTAACCTCTCAAAAAGCAATGGTAAATTCACGCAGGCCTAGCCACGGGCTCTAACAATAATAATAATGATGCATTTATTCTACAGGGTGTATTTTTGGTTTGTGCTTAAAAATAAACAAAGAATATTTCCTTAAACAACATTAAAAGATTAGCGTTTGTAATAGAGACGCCGTGTGTTTTCTGTTTGGTAAAGTCATCTCTGGCCGGTCACGGTAGCCGAGCGGTCTAAGGCATGTACTGTCTTCGCTCGCTTGGAAACCGGGACCGTGGGTTCAATTCCCATTCAGGGAATGGATGTTTAGTTTGTGTGTGTGCGTTTTTCTGTGTTTGTGTACAGGTGGAGGCCTTGCGACTTGCTGATCACCCGCCCAAGGAGTCCTACCGAAAGTGTAAGATGTAGGAAAACCGAAGTGAACGGAGAAGTTCATGGAGGTAGGCCTAGGCCCTCTGGGGCTGTAGTGCCAAGGAAAAAAAAAAAAGGAAGGCATCTCTGTGCGTAATTAAGCACCACTTCACGGTGGCGTATGGGTAGTGGTGGTACATACTCCATCTGCTGTAGGAACTATGATGAGTCAGCAATCATTAAAAAAGAACGTTACGTCATGGATACAGCTTCAGTAAATTTTGTATTCATTATATTTGCCTTATTATTACGTCGGTGGGAAATTCAGACATAAATACATGGGAAATTTCCACCGTAAAAGTGCCTACGCGAGGTATGACGTCACTGGTTCGTAAAGTGGATACACTTTAATTCCACGCATTCTTAACTTTGGTAGTATATCATGGTCATCATGGTGAACAGTTACTCTTACGCGCCGGCAGCCCATTAGTCCCCAGGAAGAGTCCTGGTACTCATTTCTCTTAGAGACTGGGTCGATCAGAGGACCATACTGCAGCTGGAAATATTAGGTCAATTGAAAAAACAATCGCCTTATCGGAAACGGAACCCATGACCTTCCTGCTTGTAGCATGGTGCAGCAACCAACTACGCTACCGCGTGCCCCTAATTGTAGCCTTTAGACATAAATATTTAGAAGCAGTCCCTGTACTTTAAGTTAGACATAAAGAAATCTCGTCTGCATAGATGGCTTTACTCAACTTGTTCTTAGCGTAATTAATATTGTCCATGATTTATTTAAACCGTCTTGCAGTGCATACACTCATCTATCTCCTTCTCTCACCCGCACTACATGTTTCGGCACAAAAGTGCCATCTTCAGGTGCTTACTCAATCCACGCCACACTAGTTCATTGCATGCCTTGTCCTCACATTAAAATAACTAAAATATATATCTATCATATTTTGTCAATGTATATGATAGATATATATTTTAGTTATTTTAATGTGAGGACAAGGCATGCAATGAACTAATGTGGCATGGATTGAGTAAGCACCTGAAGATGGCATTTTTGTGCCGAAACATGTAGTGCGGGTGAGAGAAGGAGATAGATGAGTGTATGCACTGCAAGGCGGTTTAAATAAATCATGGACTTAAATCAGTGCAACAGGACGCTATAATGTAACATTAATTATTGTCCTTCTTACACAGCACCAAAGGTTACGTCATTAAATAAAATATATCTGACTTTAAAAGAAATACCATTTACTGGTAAAAGCCCCAAATTCATTGGAGTAACAAAATTTAATACTCAAACCACACGGGTGTGCCCTTCGTGTCAAACACTTGGCGTTCTCATATTATTAGTTTTTAGAAAATTCTGTCTCATTTCGAGACGTACATAAATCCATAAAGATGTTTGACCTCCCAAGTACCATTCACGTTAGTAAATAACACAGTTATCGCTGTATAAGTATTGACACTGGAGTCTCGCTGAGACAGACGTCACCTCTGTTGGGAGATACAGTAAACTGGAGCTACGTCCTACGAATCTAACTTCTGTGTCAATATTTTTTATGATATACTTAGCCACAACGAAGAAGACTTATTCACGTCAATAAAAACTTATAATTATTTACACAGTGCAGCGGTATTTAAACTCTTATTTATGTTATCGACAAGATTTACCCGCATTTCAAACTCAAGAGGCAGTTGTGAAGGAAGCGCCCGACCAGATACAAAATGGCTGAAAAATATTGCCGCCATATATTGACACACTTCGTCTTACAGACATCCGACATACGACACAGGGTGATTACAAACAACGTATATTCAGACAATGTGTGTTTTCAATGAAAAAGAACAGGTACATTTTATTTTAAAAGCTAAATTTACCCCGGTGTTTTATTAGTTAAGAAGTATGTTGTGAAGGTTTATGAGAGAGTGAAGGTATAGCTCCACTATTCCTGATCTCGCCACTAGATGGAGGTGAGTGGTCAGCTTCACGCTGTAACCGCTTTACCCCCCAGGAGGTTGGTGGGCCCTGAGCAGGTCTGGACGCTATGGAGAAGAGGAAAATCTCTGACGCTGCCGGGAATTGAACCTCGTTCGTTCAGTGAATAGTTCGTCGATTTATCGACTGAGTTACCTCGACTTATAAAACCTTAAAATTCAGTACTCTAAGTCGTTGCTGGGGAAACTCCATCATCATCATAATCACCATTATCATCATCAGGCACAATCTGGGAGATACAAAATGGCCTGTTCCGAATCCTTTATAAAAATTTACTACTCTAAAAACAGTCTATCTTAATTAAAATATATTAAAACTGTTTATTACCATTCATTGACATGAAATATTCGAACTTCACAAAATGACCGTGAAAAAAGTTACTAGTCTAAATGAAAATATTAAAATATATGCTTAATTTCTTTTCCAGGTAGTACGCAATGACTAGAGAAAGCTTTGGTAAAAGACGAACTCAAATATATCTACTTTTCGCTATATTCTCGAGAAACGGTTTAATACCGTATTTACGCATGTATAGGCCGCGTGCGTGTACAGGCCGCAGCACAATTTTCAGACTGAAATTATAGAAAAAATAATTTTCTTGGAATATTATTTCAGGAGTAGAACATCCTGTATTACTAATTATGAATATAATTTTTTTAAATGAAGTGTGATTTCGAATATTTCGAATATAAGCCGCACCCAAGTTTTCCTCTTGAATTTTTGGCAAAAAATGTGCGGCCTATACATGCGTAAATACGGTATATTGACACTGGATATATCGGCTCTTCAACGTTAGAAATTACCAACACACGTCCTACAACACAACAAAACACACACGCGGATATCCTGATGGATACACGCGTTGTTAGGGAAGCCAGTCAAGTAATTAAACTTCCGAAATGCATCTTCATAAATCATGGACACAAACTCACATAGTGGGGCATCATTTTTGACAGGAATATATCAGTTTCCACGACTTCTAGGATGACATCCGGTTGCCTCCTTAGATATACCTGCCAATTCCATATAATTATGCGGTGTATGTACGAGTATATATATGTATAAACGACCCACGAAAGACACCTTACATCAAGAAAGAGAGAACTGTGAATCGACAGGAATCATCACTATATCATCAAATTACAGCAAATACAACGTTCAGATCATGAGTTGGGATAACTCGGTATAGCGACGGGCTACGAGCTGGAAGGTCCGGGTTTAATTCCCTACAGGATCAAGTGGTTTCTATCTTCTCCATAGCGTCCAGACAGACCCTGGGTATCACTCAACCTCCTATCCAACGCGGCCGGTGCGTGAAGCTGACCTCTCACCTCCATTTAATATCGAGGTCAAGAAAGGTGAAGCTATATCTCCACTCCCCCATACGCTTTCATGGCATGGTGCTCAACTATTCAAGCAGAGGGATAACTTCACCTTTGTAATCTTAAAATCACTAGCAAATTCTAATCTAAATGTTACATCACCTACCAACAGAAAAAAAATTATCTAAACAGTATAATGAAATCACATTTTTCTCCCTCTCTCTCTCAATTATGAAACCTCATTGTTTCACTTAAGATAATTATTGGGGTACTGTACAGTAAGTTACGTTAAACATCTTCACTTTATGCGGTGTAAATTAGCAATACGGGACAAATACTAGGTATTCCCCATGTAGTAGAAATGCATCCATGTAGAGGCTTGTATGCTTATTGATAGCTTTGATATCTAGTAATATTTTACTCCACTTACTCTCATCCACGGCTTAGAAACCGCTAGGAACCAAATAAGGAAAAAATGCGCATTATCCACTACAGAATAAAGGTCAAAGCGTTAGATGAACACATTTCTTTCGTCATAAAAAGCTTTCAGAAAATTACACGGCGGTTTACGGCATCCACTGCGAGTCAATGCAATCGAAAGAAAATGGCGAGATGGAGCTTTCATGTAACTGAAATTATTTATTTATTTATTTATTAACTGTTTATTTAGCGACAATATCAGTATCTCAGAACGTACAGCGTCGTATGACTGGGTGATGACGAATAATAAACTAGAAAGGATGTGGAAAGAGCTGCTTGTGGCTCAATCTTAAGTAATATCCTTAGAATTGTCTGGAAGGATTAAGAACAACCAAACCACAAAGGACCTCAGGATAGTGGGGGTCCGTCTGAGGTTCGAAACGAATATCTGCCGAACACAAATCGTGAGCTTCACTCTCTGACTACTCAATCTATGACTCTACAATCCTCTGTTGGACCTTGGCCGCCTTTTTAGTTTCGTAAACCTGTACACAGTCGGTAGGACTTCTTGGGCGGGATATCTGCTCGACGCAAGACCGCTACGTACACGCACAATAACACAAACACAGAATAAACGCACACAGACATCCATATCTCTAGTGGGATTCGAACACATGATCACAGTTTTCGAGCGGGGGAATATATTTCATGCCTAAGACCGCGCGGCCGCTGTGATCGGCCATGAGCTTCACTGCTTGAGTCAAATTGCAATGTGTTACGTAACTGAGGTTAAAGAAGAACGCAGTTGTAAGGTATGAATTCTTCCGGCTGGGACTATGAACATTACTTTCTTCTGGGATGTAATATCGTGTATGCCTTTAGATGTTACCGTCGTTTCGAAGAAAATCAGACATTTTCATGTTAGCACATTCCTCTGAAACGTCGGTATATATTTATTTGACTATACAGTGTTATACCTCAGAAGACAGTACTTTCAATAGTGCAATTTGTAGCGCCATTCACGATAAATGTCACATGAAATAAAATATTCAGGAAAGAGGAATACTAAACTTAAAACTGATGTATTCTTCTTTATTATCTCTCTCTCCCTCGATTCTTTTATTCTTGCTTAAGTCCTCTTATCGCCGAGAACTTTCTGTGTCTACGATGAAGCCGCTAGAACAATGAAATTACTTGCGCGCGCAGTTTGGTTTGTAGCTGGATGCACGCAATTTGAGACAGAAGTACGTACTTACAGATTTACATTATGAGAGATTTTCTTCATGAATTATGAAGAAGATGGAGGAGAAAGAACACGGTGGGTGTAAAATATATCGAAATGACTGTGAAGAAACCTCTGGCAAAACTGTGATTTCGGGATAGAAATAGTACATAAAATGCAGTTAAATTTAATAAGTTTGCTGACATATACGGATTATTAATGCACGATATCTGCATATACCCATTGAAACAAAAATTTCCTGGTATTGGGTTGTGTATAGAATGTTCATAATCCCTGCAGAGCTCCATGTGCCTAGTCGCCATGACAACTACATTCTACAGTTCGCGGCCCAATGAAAATATTTTCCAGTACAGAGCACTACTCTTTATTCGCGTGATGAGTATTATTTTGTACATATATACATTTTTGGTGACTAAGTATCTGGGCTATATGGCATCTATGATATGATGATTGATAAATGTTGAATTGGAAAGGATTTGAAAAAAAGTGTTCTTGATTTAATCGAGGTACTGATACTGTAATTGCCTATAGAGACTGAGGAAAACAATGAAGACCCTCATCCAGGATATCCGGGCTCCTATCCGAGACTACAATTAAGCACCTCCCGGATATGGTTCAAGAGCTTTACCGCTACGTCTGGCTGCTCGTTATTATTTTGTCTAAGCGGTAAATTTAATGGCGTAAGTCGATTTATAGTTTATTTAAAGATGTTAGTGGTTCAGAGTATATAAAAGAAAAGGAAGTAAAGCTATCCCTGTAACAGGCAGCGGGACGTCATACTGATGGCCCTGAAGTGTTGAAAATATAAGAACGTTATTTAAAAAAAATATTTCTAATTTTTACTGCTTTTTTAAGCTAGTGGGGTGGGACTAAGTCCCTTGTACTGCGGCCACTTCTGGCCTATTGTACCAGCCCCAGATGATAGATGAGGGTGATTGTGAGGCAATTGGTGGAATGGAAATTGGCAGGGGAAACCGAAGTACTCGGAGAAAACCTGGCCCAGCGTCACTTTGTCCACCACAAATCCCACTTGACCAGACCCCAGGATCGAACCCGGGCAGCCGCGGTGGGAAGCCAGCGACTAATCGCTTGAGCTAAAGCGTGGACTAATTTTTATTGTTAATATTTGTATATTTCTTTATTTTCTATCATTTTGTTCTGAATTACTCCGACTTGCATATCGTGTTCTTTTTTACTCGTAGGATGATTTTAATACAGAACTTAGAGAAAACTTAACAGATTATGAGGTTGCAAACTGCATGTAATTGGTAGGATGCGGTATCAGAAATCTTTTATGACGGTGATGAACTTGTGATATTAATTATGTTAACGTTGGTAATTTGTTTAAAAGTAAAAAAGATGTGCATCAAGTATAAATAAAGCAATCTGCATCGCGCAGAGGATTTAAATCATTATTAATTAAAAATAACGTGAAATGTTTGTGTTGTAATATGTGTAGGTGGAATTTGAATGCAGAACTGGAAATCGCTAAATAAATCAGTTACAAAATTGTATGAACATATAACTTAACGCTATGCAATTTGATACACTTCAGTTAGCAGGTCATATCAACCTTGTTAGAATCAGTCAAATGGTTTGATAGTTTTAGAAAAAATGCACTTTGTTAAACAAATTACAATGGATACATTCTCTATGTTTGATGACACCGATTTTAAAGCTGAAATTTTTATAAAGTTTTTGTATCTCTTTTTGTTTCACAAAACAACACAGTTCAGTGATGAAAGAGAACGATTGCGAACGACCAGAGGTGGACACACATGCACACAGATTTGTCAGAAAACATACGAATGTGTGCCTCCTCCCATTGTATGATATCCAGTGTAACTTTTTAATTAACTTACTAACATCTCATTATGGGACAATGAAGCTTACCTTTCACGCCTTAGATATCCTCACTGAATTCTACATTTAGTTAATCCAAACTCATGTTAACTAAACTTATTTTGGTATATAAACCCGTTGCTGTGCAGCGACCTCGAAAAAGCAACTACACAACAGCCGTTGCTATGTAACGACTTTGTAAACAAGCAAATTTTAATGGCAACAATTGAACAACAATAATGGAGTGGTGTTTTTGTGCGGTCCGTGCCGAAATATTATAACCAGGACAGTCGTAGGAGGTGAAGGAAAGGGTACCCAGTTCCTGGGGTCATAACTGGGCTCCCTGTTCCTGTGGGATACAAATACGGGGGCCTAGCCCTCCAGGATGGAGGAGTCTCAAATCTCAGACAGCAAAAATATGGTCATGAGTCCTGCGAGACTCGGACCTGAGATTAACTGCGCTGGTGAGGACCAGCAGGAGTTATAAACAACGGACCCAGTCTCTCGTCAAAGAGCACGTTACATAAGGACTATAGCCGCAAATGTTCAGTTGGTAAAGAACGCTGGTCGTTGGTCTCAAGGGGCTTGGCACCAAGACGAACTGATTGACAGTAAACCGCCCGTCGTAAAGTTACTCTGACTCTGGTTCTGAGTCCGTTGAGTTGAGTTGGTTGGTGAGTGACTGAGTTAGTTACTGAGTAAGTGAGAGAACTGCGGTACAGTCATTGTAAAGCCGTTGCTATGAGAAACTCGTAACTAGGGCCGGGGAGATTTCGGGAGCCCAGAGGAAGGGGAACGTCCGCCATTGGAAGCCACTATCAAGCAACGGCAAGTTAAAACTTGATGGTAGACCCTAGTGTATGTAATACGGATTTGTAAAATGTAGTCACGCACTGTATCAAAGATTCGAATAAAACCAGTCATCAATCCAAAACACATCTATAATCACTAAATCACGTGACACTATAATTTTCTTCCTTCTGCAAACATTTCCTTGGATATATGTTTACAATATTTTGAATATATACAATATTCAGCGTTCTTGCGTGTGTGTGTGTGGGGGGGGGGGGGATGTTTAATAAAGCTTTCAATAGCTAGACTGTATAGTGAGTGGTAAGATCATTGATGAATTTGAAGGGATCTAGAAGGAAGATGTCGTGGCCCAGTCGAGATCATATCGAGGTGTTTACCTGGAAGGACTAAGGAACATCACGAAAAGCCTCAGTCAGGATATTCGGTGTCTGTCAAGATTCGAACCCAACAGTCTCCCTAATACACGTCTAGAGAGTTAACGTTACGGTAAGCTGTCGAGCACAACTCTCTTTTTGGTATTTATTCTACATACTTGCTAGCAATAGTCGCGCTGAATCATGGGTTATACCTGTAGGCCTATTGCTCATTGGCGGTTAATATCTAGATAGCGCGTTCAAAGAGTCCACTGCCCTTAACTTCCGAATTCTTTGTAAGTTTTGAGGTTTTCACGGAGATGACTATGAAGAAAGTCGTCTTCTGGGATCTGGCGCTGCGTATTCTTCGTTTTAACCGACACAACTCAACTACCCTGAAGATGGAGGTGATATGTTCCTCCGAAACGTCGGTTAAAACGAAGAATATACTGCGCCAGATCCAAGAAGACAACTTTCTTCTTTCCGAATTCTTATTTGCTCTTCATGAATTGCCATATTACCATCTCATTCGATGTAATATCATATAGCTTATTAAGTTTATGATCGTCTGAAAATAACATTATAAACAACCAATAGTTCTGGAAGCTCGCACATGTCGTTTGATTACTCTGTGCTTGAAGGATTTTAGATTATCACAGCGGTGATTATGAAGAGTTCTGTGTTCTGGGATGTGACACCGTGTAGTCAGTTGAAAGTTAACCGAAAAGGCTGAGGAACATGTCGCCTCCATTTTTAAGGTCGAAGAATAAGCCGAGCAGTAAACCAAGTATTGCTTGTCAACTGATTTCCGCTGATTTCTTGCTTGGCTTATTCTTCTACGCTGAAGATGGAGGCGACATATTCCCCCGAAACGTCAGTTAATTTCCAAAGCACTACATGATGTTATATCCCAGAAGACAGAACTCTACTCCCTAGTTCGTTAATATTGTTTCGGAATCCACTTTTATTTTCAAAGGTTTCTGTTTATTCTGAATGCTGTTTTAACCATTTACAAAGCGGTGATTGCTATATGCGCCATCTGCTTTAAAATTAAATAGTTCTGAGTTTTGCCCACGCAGTTTATGTGTCTCTTCCGCTCTGTTCTCAGAACAAACAGCCATTATTTCTCTGAATTGCCGTAACAGATTTATGTTGCAATGTGGACTCAGTGTGTTGCCTGTGAGGTACGAACTGAATTCATAAATACTATTTAGATTAATTTCATGCCTCGAATCCTGTGTGGAGTTGAGGTCCAATACCGTGAGTCGTGGGAGGCAACGGAAGTGAAACCCAGTTTCTAGGGGTATAACCCGGCCAGCAGGTTGTTGAGGTATATAAATACCGGGATCTGGCCCTCCAGGTTGGGGGATTCTCGAATCTGAAACAGTAAAATATGGTCATAAGTCGAGCGGGACCCGGACCCGAGAATGACTGCGCTGGCGAGGGCCAGCAGAAATTGTAAACTACATAACCATCCTCTTGCCAGAGAGGATGTTACATGAGGACTATAACCGCAAATAGTTAGTTGGAAGATAAAATTACTGGTAGTGAGTCTCAAAGGGTTTGTCGCCAAGACGAAATGATTGGCTGTAGGCTGCCAGTCGTAAAGTCTCATACTTCGAAGATTTATTTCTCATTTACCATAAAACACACAGGTCTAGTTCGGATTCGTCCTTCAACTTATCTTACCCGGTTCTTTCATGATAATACGGTACAACTTTCATGAATCATCGTGTTATGATGGTACTATTGCATAATTAATTAAACACTACACCATGAAGGCGTATGTGGGGGTGGAAGTATAGCTCCACTATTCATGACTTGGGCACTAAGATGGAGGTGAGCGGTCAGCTCAAGCGAGGCCGCTTTACTCTCAAGGATGAGGTCCCCGGTATCCACTGAACAGGAAGCTGTGTGAGCCCGAGCAGGTCTGTGGAGAAGAGATGAATCTCTGCTCTCTACCAGAAACCGAACCTCCGCCTCCAGTCCGGGTACATCTAAGATCTGAGGTTTTTACGGCAGTGAGTTTTCAGACTGAGATGTTATGGCTCATGACACTCTGTAGTATTGTGAGTGGATACCAGCTGTTCCGAGGAAGCTGCCGTTTCCACCTTCAAGGTCGAAAAAATACTACATGTTCAAAAAATTCTGAACCTAGTGACTTCGATACTGAAGATGCTTATAGTAATAACAACGAAAACTTAGTTTCTACCTTCATTAATACACCGTCTTCACGACCACGAAGAAGTAACTCTAAGCCAGTTAAATAATTTCCATTCGATAAAGGGTGTAAGTGAGAAGTCAAAGGCATTTCAACTGTGAAGATGGACGTAGTACATTACTTCGAAATTGTAGTTTCCACTTACAAAACAACACGGTGTCACAGCCCAGAATGCATCAGTCTTCAGCAACTAAATCATTTCCTGATATGAATTTATGTTGCCACGGATTCTGATGATGGCAGGCACACGATGGCGAAAGATATAACCTTTTTCTTACGTACAAATATTGTTGATTGAAGCATGCCGTTTTTATTGTAATTATTTGCATTCGACTAAGTGTGTAGATGATAAATAGGACAATCTGTTGCCACATGCAGTTCTTCATTAATCTGTGTGCAGGGCTCCAGTGTACCACGTGGTTGAAACATGCATGAGGCTTGCGAGCTTCGCGTTGCGTACCGTAGTAACAAGTTTACTGAGCCAACCGTCAGATGGGGTTGCGGTTGTCTGCTTGCGAGACGCGTGCTCATCGTTTGGTGAACGACTTTACTCAGTTCTGTGCGAGTTGGGAACGTGTGTAGGAGTTGTGGTTAGATGGTGACGGCCCAAACACAGCTACGTGTGCTCGAGACGATCTTGTACGAGTGTATATTTCTTTCTCCTGGCTCCCTGATCTTTAGTGTCTAATCTCGTTACGGACTACTTGTTCGCAACATAACGCTTTTGTTCTTTTATAAAGTGGCTTCATTGCACTGTAATGTTAGAATTGTAAATATATTTTACTAAGAATGTGTATGAATAGTTAAAATTCGCCTGCTTAGTATTATTGCGTGTGATTTCTGAATTGAAAACGTGACATTTATGGGAAACTGAGAGAACATTTGGCGGGAAGGTGCAACAGTTATTTACAACGTCACTGTATCGATGTCTTAAAAAGCGGGAGAAGGTAAGGGAGCTGCTAAACTTAACCTAAAAGCTGTTTCAGATAGTGTTAGAAACTTAAATAACTAGTGCAAGTTCATAAAGTGTAATAGCAGAAATTAAGTAAAGGTTTTCCTTTTACATGTCTTGGCCGTTATTGGCCATCACCAGAAGGATAGTCAACACCATGAAGGAAATGCTTAAAGCATTGTTTGAACCTGGGCTGATACTGTAATGTCATAAAGTGACGTATTGTACTTCAAATTAGGACTAAAGAGTTCATATAGTTACAATAAGGATTGCATATCAACAGTAAGTGGTTAAAACTTGTTAAAATAAGCTACGCTTGATGGACTTCAAGTTATCTATGGACTGCAGTGATTCAAGATGTCCCTTATGAAGGGTAGAAACGCCTTATCATATCAGTACTATACTTTCTATTTAAGCAATTAAGTACTAGTAGGCTATACTATAATATTAAGTAGCCGACATTCTATGTTTTTTGTTGTTAATATAGCAATGTAGCCAGGGCATGACAACAAATGTATTATGGTAAAATTAATATAATGAAGATAGCAACTAAGAGGGCAGAAATATCTTAAACATTTTCATAAACTAAATACAGGAAGGCATACCTTCATTTTTTTTGTATACACTTTGCTTTTCGTGGTCAGATGGTCACACACTTTAGCTCTATACTATCATGTGGTTTAATAAAATTGCATCATCAACGAAGAATACTGTTTTCTGGGATGTGACGCCGTGTAGTCTCTTAGAATCAGGCATGCTTGCTGTTTGCTTTCTTGGTTTACTTCTCTGTCCTGAAGAAGGAGACAATTTTTGTCCTCTGAAAGTGGGTAAAACTTGTATCAGACAACGCTTTGTCACCTCCCAGAAGACAATTGGTGCTGTCGCCATAGTCGCCACAGTGGGAAACAAAAATCATAGACACTTGGTTTTAAGCGTTTTATTGATTTATATGACATGGGCGCGTATTGATCGATACGTTAATTTCATTAGTTGAATTTAATGATTATTATTATGAAATTACTTATGAAATTATTTGGGTTTATGGAATTATTAATTCCATTTCACACGTTTCTTTTTAAATTTAATGCATTTATTTATTTTTTTAATAATTCTTAGTAATTATAGAAATACACTGATAATTTAATTTGTTTATTCTGGTCCGTCACACTAATAATATAATGAAAAGTTAAACAGTTCCGTCTAGTGTGACTGGTGAAGATTTTTCTTATTTCAATTATTTATGACCTTACATGTTTCGGTCTTCAGAGACCATCATCAGAGGGACACCTTTACATCAATAGGTGAACATATTGTAATAGTAGCTTCTAACTGTACTGATAATGTTACATCATGTTACCAGTCCATACATACCATCCATAATTCGATGGTAGAATCCTAACTAACATTGTCGTGTTTTATTTAAAGATACATGGGTTTGTGTGCTATCCTTCTTTGTTAGTAACTAGAAACAAGAAGTAAAAAACACGCCACATTTTCTAATATCCCAAATGATGTCTCAGAACAGCTGAAGAGAAGAGCTCGTTAGGAGAAAGATATGAAATACAGTCAACTCTCGATTATCCGGGGACGGATTAACCGGTTTGCGGCTACTGAGGCTTTTTTGAGGCTTATATGTTGTTTAATATTCATTCACTTTTGTTTCACACGGTGAGTTGTAACACGATTTTCGCACTAGTGTGAACCGAGCTCTGCATTCTTTAGTCCCGTTATGCTAACACATTGTTCTAGGGTAGGGGTGAAAGAATGCAAGGATTTGTGGAAAGTTTAAAGGGCAGATACATCGCCCCAGTTAGTTTCTTTGTCTCGATCTTCAAGTGCGTTAACAAAATGTCAGGGTGTAAAAGGAAGCGTGTTGTGTTAAGTATTCAACAGGAAAAGGAAAATGCCGCAAAAAAAGTAAACGACAATATCAAATTTTTAAGTGTTGAGTGTGAATTTCGTAAAAAGTGTTGGATGTTGTTGAAGACTGTGATTGAAATAACTAATTCATACTTCAGTGTAATGTAAAAAAAGTGTTAAATAAGCCATGAGAGGACATAAAAATGAGGTTGAATAAATTTAAATACAGGTAAGCCTATGGTATTATGAAGGTACAGTATTACAGTACTACTTTTAATAAAATTTGTCTTAACCGGGGTTGGATTAATCGTGATTTTTATCCCCACCATTAACCCGAATAATCGAGAGTTTACTGTATTTCCAAATATTATGTAGCGACAAGAAGCTTATGAAATGTAGCGATCTACTGCAGTAATTATGAGAGTATTTTTCACGTTTACAAACTGGAATTATGTGGGTAATAGACGTCTGTTTCACATATATTAGTCTATGGTAAATACGTACATGAAGGCAGACTATCGGATATATTTATAAAAGCAGTTGTTAATTGTAATCGAAATTTATACTGCGATGGAAACAATCAGTCTATGACAAATTAGATCCAGGAGAGATTGAAAATTATATTTTAAATCCCTTTGTAGTAATATATACACGTATATATACTTGTTTAACTTTTATGAGGTTTTTCTTATTGCTAGGCAATATATTATATATTTGTTTTTTGCGTATTTCGATGACAAGTAAAAAAGGTAAATTTGTCCCTCTGTTTAACAAATTAAGCACTACGCCATGAAGGCGTATGGGGGAGTGGATGTATCGATCCACATTTCCTTGACCTCTGCAATAGCTTGAATTGAGTGGTCAGTTTCACGCCCCGGCCGTTTTATCCCCCGGAAAAACGCTCCCATACGATTACATAGGATTTTGGGTGGACCCCAAAGCCGGTTTGAACGAAGTGGAGGAAAGAACCCGTAGCCAGGCGCTGCACCGACTGCGGTGGCCGTGTTTTGAGGGTATGTAAGAGAACTCGGTTGTGGAAAGTTACAGATGGTTAGATTGTAGAAGATCTGTAATTGCAGTTCTTGTAGCCTGGGCACATGAAATTATGTAGTTCAGTTAATAGAGGGCTACACGTTTACTCTTGAAATTTATTTTGACCTTTATAATTTACGTTTGAATACAAAATATCATCATACCTAGTATCATCAGTATAAGGACTAGTTGGAATCCGTAACAGGTATCCCATATTAAACTGATTATAATTTATTATTTAATTTTGTAAAATGTTAATATCATATTTCAGCATCCTGTTGCATTGAGGTATCCAAGTATAATTAGAATGATCAAGCCAAGGAGGGTGAGGTGGGCAGGGCATGTAGCACGCATGGGGGAGAAAAGAAACGCAATTAGGATATTGGTGGGAAAGCCAGAAGGAAAGAGACCACTGGGAAGACCAAGGCGTAGGTGGGTGGACAATATTAAAATGGATTTTAGAGAGATAAGATGGGATGGGATGGATTGGATTGTTCTGGCTCAGGATTGGGACAAGTGGAGGGCTCTTGTGAACACGGTAATGAACCTTCGGGTTCCATAAAATGATGGGAAATACTTGAGTAGCTGCAGATTTGGCTTCTCCTCAAGAAGGGCTCAGCTCCAGAAGTAAGTAAGTTGCACTGAGGTATAACTTATAATCTTGTTTTCCGCCTATAATGCAACAACATTAATTTAACAGTATTAACTCACATTTAATTCACTAAATGTTAGTTAAGTGTTTAAAATGTCATTAAAATTATTAAAATATATGTATATTTGGTGTTTATACTACGTGTTTCAGCCTTACAAGGCCATCTTCAGGCAACATATCTTTTGGAGGACTCATCTGCACTGTGCATTTGGTCTAATAGCAGTCATTAAGGCACGTCGCTGTTACGTGGGATTTCCATACTTGATGAAATTGAAATAAATGCCCCCAATAATTTTAATTCGTTATCCTGAAGTAATATTTTAAAGTACATTCCATTGACTGAAAAATATAATTCAGACGGAACACTATGTGAATGGTTACATATATTGGCCACATAATTTGGGTTCAGCTTTTATTCTGTAGATGGATTACGGTATTTTAAAGTGCATAGCTTTTATATTTTCATAACACGCGTTTTCTATCTGCCAAACTGAGAAGTTTCCCTTTCAAATGGGTACCGGGGGCTCTTTCCCCGGGGCGTGAACCTGAACTCACTCTTCTTATTTGTACTGAAGTCAAGAATATGTGGATCTATACATCCACTCCTTTATACGCCTTCATGGCATAGCACTTGATTAGTTAAGCATAGGGAAACCGTTAACTGAGAATGCTGGTCTAGTGGTAACACTCAAGTTTGGCCGCGCCATAGCTCAAGCGGTTAGTCGCTGGCTTCCCACCGCGGCGGCCTGGGTTCGATCTCGGGTCTGCTCAAGTGGGATTTGTGGTGGACAAAGTGGCGCTGGGGCGGGTTTTCTCCGAGTACTTCGGTTTCCCCTGTCAGTCTTCATTCCACCAAATTCTCCATCATCATAACCACCCGGGGCAGGCTACAATAGGCCAATCAGTGGCCGCCGTGCCGAGTGGACCCAGTTGAACTCCACCCCCCACTAAGCGAATTAAGAAAGAAGTTTTCTTTTATTTCAAGGGGTTCTGGGTTCGAATCTCGAGCAGTAAAGTCATGATTGAAGTTTTTCGTGGTTTTCTTCAGTACCTGCAGCTAATTCCGACAAAGTACCTAAGCTTGGCCACTGCTACGTCTTTCCAAATGCTTTTCAGTTCAGGAATTGTACTATCATTCGACTCTGTATAATCCAAATGCTGATCGTGTCATATAATCCCCCGCTATCCCTGATTTCGTGCCACTGGTGCAACGTTCTGCAACGTCGCCCTT
>NW_019727096.1:876856-947512 GCF_002891405.2 Cryptotermes secundus
TGGGGGGGGGGGGGGGGGGGAGGAATTAGATCCAGGTTAACCAATTTATCGAGCAGTGACACACATGTGTTCTTATTCTCACTAAACAGAATTGTTAAACGAGACTTGGAGAGTTGGAAAGCCAGCGGTTTAATATTTCAAGTAAACTTTAAAAGTTTTCTTTGTAAAGCGAAATCCCATCCGGAATTAAACTTTACTTTCACAAACTCTGAACATGTCAGAAACTAGCTGATACCAATTTTGGCATGGCATGGCATGGCAGAAACTCAAATATTAACTGTAGTGTAAGGTATGCATGTTTCTTATGCCAAGTTATTTCAAGGTTTAATTTTATTCTACTTATAGAGCTCATTCCAGAATTACATGAATCACATTCCGCTTTGAGTTGGTAATATTCCAGCGTTGTCCTGCTCTGCCTTGAATTATCTTCCTAGTCTCTCGCTTCCTCTGTTCGTCTTGCTGTAAGTCAATATTATACGTGAAATATGCTTCCACTAGTACCTGAGAGCAAACAAGAAAAAATTAGAATTTTGACGCATTGTGGTTAAATCATCTTAACGCCGTTCTTATATGTTGGTCGCGCTCTCTTGAAATTCATTTCTGCTTCTCATTCTACCATTACGGGTTAGGCCGTTTGGCATATTCTCTTTCAGAATTAATTCATTTTGAAATCTGAATCATATAGACGTGGGTATTCCTTGGATCGGGTTGAGCCCGTCGCAAAGCCGCTGATACACAAGATAACACAAACACAGAAAAACTGCAGATTCAAGCCTCAAGTGGAATTCGAACCCACGATCCCGGCTTCCGAGCGAGTGAAGACAGTACATGCCTTAGACCGCTGGGCTACCGTGACCGGCAGTGTATAACCCCCTTTTAATTGTCTGAAAGAGTAGCCAGCAGCGGGCTGTACCTTAATTAATTAATTCGCCTAGTGGAGGGTGGAGTCCAGCTGGATCCACTCGGCACGGCGACCACTGATTGACCTATTGTACCTGCCCCGGGTGATTATGATGATGGAGAATTTGGTGGAATGAAGATTGGCAGAGGAAACCGAAGTACTCGGAGAAAACCCGCCCCAGCGCCACTTTGTCTACCACAAATCCCACTTTAGCAGACCCGGGATCGAACCCGGGCCGCCGCAGTGGGAAGCCAGCGACTAACCGCTTGAGCTATGGCGCGGCCTCCAGGCTGTACCTTAGTCATCCACTGCCAGAGTTCGATCCCAGGTCACGTTATGTGAGTTTCGTGGTGGAACGAAGTTGCACTGGGGCAGGTTTCCTCAGAGTAGGTCTGTTTCCCTTCCAATTCTCATATTATTGCCTACTTCACATTAATTTTTCCTTTGGCGCTACAGCCCCAATTTGGGCCTTGGTCTGTCTCCATGAAACTCTCCGTTTCACCTCAGTTTACTAGATCATAGACATCCGGTAGGACTCCTTGGGCGGGTGATCAGCTCGTCGCAAGGCCTCTACCTGTAGACAAAAACAGAAAAACACACACAAACATCCATGCCCTGAGTGGGATTCGAACCCACGATCCCGGCTTCCGAGCGAGCGAAGACAGTTCATGCCTTAGACCTCTCCGCTACCGTGACCGGCACTCCACATTGTACGTAGGGCTATATTTAACAAAATGTATGTGAAAGTTAATTTGGGGGTTCGAATAACGTCCCGGCTTTTATCCGAGAATATAAGTTTAATTCATGCTTTTGTCAGGATCTTTCATCGCAATTTCAGCAAAATTCGACGCAGGAATCACGACGACTGACTGATCGATACAGACGCATAGATTAAATAAACATTTAGCCAGATGTGACATGGATAGTCTGGCAGACACAGCATGTCCGTACGGCGTCGTGTTAAAACGTTTGCCTAAGAATTTCGTTTAATGGATGTAATATACTTCATGCATTAAATTTGATGTTCCACAATAATGAGCACTAATATTACAGTAAATTTCGACAGAGAATGTGGAAGCAGCACTCCACCCCAAAACGTCAGCATGTCTATCAATCGACACGGCATCACATCCCAGAATTCAGAACGCGTTGGAATAGAGGGGTCACTTTTGACTTTCTGGGAGATGTTTGATTATCTTGCATGGGAGACCGATTATACTGACTGAGTTTTATCATGTTTTTCCTTAGTGCCTCCAGGAAATTACCGGAACAAAACCTCGAGTACCCCACGACCGCTTTCTTCCAGATACTTCCCACTTCAACATTCATCTTAAAATTCGACGCCATTCCGTGTAGTTGCTGGCAGTATCGTAAAACACCCATAACCCACACATACCAGAATATCAGTTGTTCAGATTCACTCCCATGCTTTAAGCAGAGTCATTGCTCCTGATGTGCCCAATCGTACAGACGCAGGGACCGGGTTGCCCTAGCGGACTTATTACGCGTCGTTAGTACTCTCCAGTCTTTGTGACACGTGACAGTAAAGCAGCGAGCGCTCTTCCATCTGCAGCTCGCAAGCCTTGGCCTACACATGAGCATGACTCATTCTCTCCTGTTGCAGAAACACTTCTTCAGAATAATAAAGAACATGCGGTAAAGTGAGATTCTGTGTCCGGACAGAGTGATATAGCAGCAACTCTCTAGGCTTGTGTGCGTTTGGCAGCCTGACTGGCGGCTATTTTCGTCCATTTGCATGTTTTAGAAGAATGCCCGTACAGGTAACAACCGTCTTGTACAAAATGTCTGCTCACTCATCCGAAACCATTGCACCGTAATGCTTCATAACTTATTTTTCTGCTCTTCTGGCCAGTTCCTCATCAGAATTATTCTGGAACTATGGATCTTACAGACAGTTAATAGGACTCCTTGGATGATCAACCCTGTCGCAAGGCAGCTATCTACACACAGGACAACACAAACACGGAAGAAACGCGGACAGACATTCATGCCTCGAATGGGTTCGAACACGCGATCCCAATGTTTGAGTAGGCGAAGAGAGTTCATGCCTGAGACCGCTCCGGGACTGTGAACGGCGGCTTCATAGCTTCCAATAACATAGAGATCAGCTAGTAGTCATGGATCAGTTTAAGTTCAGCCACTGTACGAACCAGGAGGCACGCAGTAGCGTAGTTGGTTGAGGCATTATACTACAAGCCGGAATATCGCGGTATCGAGTCCCGATGAAGTGGATATTTTTTTTCAATTTACCTAATTTTTCAGTCGAATTATGGCTCTGGGGTCGACTCAGCTTCTAACAGAAATGAGTATCAGGAATTCCTGGGGGTAAAGGGCGGGGGGGGGGCGCTTAAGGCTGACAACCTTACCGCCATCTGTGAGCCGATTGTCTAGAGGAAATGTGGGAGCCTCGACGTCTCACAACCTTTTAGGCCTTCTTGGCTAGTTACAGGGATAGCGTTACTTTTACCTTTACTGTACAACTCAGGGAACTTCATATCTTGCGTAGGCAATCCATTAAGCTGTTCAAATTTCTCAGAATCGAACTTGTGACATTGCACCCCTGCCTCGAGATAAATGCGGATTTCGTGATGCTTAAACCGCGGATGTTTTGTTTGTATGCCCAAATTACAAACGCCTAAATATGAAACGAGCACATGACATCTGGCAGAACTGGACGTATGAAGGGAATGCTGCCGATACTTGAGACCAGCAGCTGGTGAGGGATTGCTGTATATCTGTCGTTTCCACAACGTTGCCTTGGCGTTGTGTTTCTTGCCCGGCCTCTATTGAACCCGAACTTGGCAATAACAACGCGATGTTATTCAAGATCTCTTGGCTGGGTGCCGTACACCGGAAGTTCCTTTTCCTTCGCCCTTTTTATCTATATATCTTTGAATTGCTAATACAGAGAAGTATTGTGGCTGTACAAGAACCGTGCAGTTGTGCTTATAGTCGTGTATAAGGTTCAAACGAAATATCGTCTGTTAATTGCAGTGCGCATGAGTACAGTTCTGAGTTATGAACTTCATATGTAGAAAACAGTTAGGAATGAGAGATTCAGGCAAAGGTAAAGTTATCCTCGAACCTAATTAATTAAACACCGCGCCATGAAAACTTATGAAGTGGAGGTATAGCTCCACTATTCTTAATCTCGAAGCTAGTTGGGGGTGAGTAGTCAGCTTCACTCCCCTTCCTTTTTATACCCTGGGAAACAGTCCCTGGTACCCATTCTCTAGAAGGCTGAACGAACCCCCAAGGCCTGTCCGGATTTCATGGGGAAGAGAAAATTCTTGACCCTATCGGGACTGTACCTCCGACCCCTCTGTCGTCCAGACCGTAGCCAACCGCTACACCGACTAGGCTATGAACACTGGTAAAGTATAAGTCACGTAACACTGGAAACAATACCGTTTGATTGGAAGCTAAGGGGCAGGGCTGAAGCACTTAGTAGTCCAAGAAGCGGTTTAATTAGCTGTGAACTCAACCCGGAGCTAACTTATCGACTTACCAAGTTTTAATGCGGATGGATTCGGTTCGAATTTCGGCTTTGGTACTGACTGTTCTAGTGTCTCAGTCAGGCCACAGCGGCTTCCTCCATTTCGCTGTACACAGCTGATCCCACCATTCATTGCAGTAATAAAAATGTAAAGTTGTCCCTACGCTATGACAACATAAGTGGGAGTGGAGGTATAGCTCCACCATTCTTTATCTCGGCTCTAGATGGAGGTGAGTGGTCAGCTTCACGCCCCGGCCACTTTAACCCCGACGAAATCCACACCGGTGCCTCAGACCCGGTCTGGACACTGCGGAGCAAAGAAGTCTCTTACCATTTGTCTCCCTGTAGAACGAAATAGTCACACCATCGTCAGGTAGATATCCTGTCTCTGTTAGGATAAGATATAAATTATCATCTCAGTATATGTCTCTGGCATTAAGGGAGGAACATAGACTGGGGGTGTTTGAGAGAAGGGGGCTGAGGATAATATTTCGATTGTGGAGGTGGGAGGGTCGAGAGAACTACATAATGAGGAACTTCAAAACTTGTACTCTTCGCCAAATATATTTACATTGTTCAAGTCAAGGAGGGTGGAATTGGAAGGGAATATAGCACGAATGGGTTGAAGAAGGTTGCATATAGGATATTGGTGGGAAAGTCAGAAGGAAAGAGACCACTAAGAAGACCAAGACGTAGGTGCGTGGACAATATTAAAATGGATCTTAGATAGATAGGATAGGATGTTATGGACTGGATCGATCTGGCTCAGGATAGGGATCACTGGAGTGCTCTTGTGAACACGGTGATGAACCTTCTGGTTCCATAAAATGCTGGGAAATTCTAGAGTAGCTGCAGAATTGGCGGCTTCTCAAGAAGGGCTCAGCTCCATGAGTGAGTATACGTGCATGTAGGGCAGGGCATGTAGCATCATGGTGTAGAAGATAAATGAATACATTTTTTTGGTAGGAAATCCAGAGTGAAATAGACCACTAGGAAGACTTAGACGTTGGTGGGAATATAATATTAAAATGGATCTTAGAAAGAATCGGGTGATATGGACTGGATTGATCTGGCACAGGATAGGGACCAGTGAAGGACGCTTGTGAACACGATAATGAACCCTTGGGCTCAGTAAAATATTTTGAAATTGCTAAGTGGCCGAGCGACTAGAGCTTACTCAAGAAGGACTCAGCTGCATGAAATGAGCCTGAGTGGGGGAATGAATATATAAAGTTTATTTCCGTGTGTTGATTATATCTATAAATATTAACAAAATATTAATTTTAGCGTTTTGTAAGGAAAATATGACTCAAATAATTTGAGTCGTTTATGTGCATACATGTAGTGTGTGTATGTGTGTGTGTGTGTGTGTGTGTATGTGTGTGTGAGAGATAGAGAGAGAACTGAAAGGTTTCTCTTTAATATGGTACATCCCCGTGAATATGATCTTGTGGGACCGAAATATGTCGGAGTTTTAACAACATATAATCAAATCAATGAAATAAACTAAGGTATCCCCCTCCGTGGCCTTTAGTCCACAAGCGAACTATACCGACCGAGCGACCTCCGCTTATCGGCGAAGTTAGTGCCAACACTAGCAGGTAGAGGGTGTCGCGTGTCAGCGCAACGGATTCCCATGGCCATTAATCTCGGTTTCATAGACCGGAAAACTAAGGTATAATTTGATGGTAATTTACATCTTGTTATAAAATAAGCTAACTTGTCGACCTGAAGCCATGAGGACAAGCGATTGACCTACATACGAAACAGGAGCTTCACAATCGGATTAATGTCCATCCATTTCAGATGTCTGTAGAGTTAATACAACGGTACATCTGTCACCTCGTGTGTAATTCCTCATCCTCTACACCTCACAGTCCTAAATCCTGGTACTAGCGGCAATTTCCCGCCACATCCGTCGTCGATAACGTAACCAGTACAATACATACAGAACCACCCTCTCTACTGCGCGGCCTAACCACTTTATATTGGGATGCGACGTAATTAACACACAACAGCAGTCTTGACTGTCTCGAATCAATGAGGTGTTAACTTGAGTAAGCCGCTGTGTGTACGGTTCCAACGAATGGACGAAGAAATAAAGCTGCCATTGCAATAGTGTTGATGGAGCACACGAATTTGAATCTCAGCGATTTCAGTAATACGTGGAGGGAGATTTTTGGTTGGGTTATTTGAAAGAAGAAGAAAAAAAAGGGAAACAAAGTCTTTATTCATTGCTTCAAAGCCTATACCGAATTATAACCTGTCTTATCCGGAGTTCCACAGGGAAGTATCCTTGGGCCTATGTTATACTCCATATATACGGCTGACTTGCCAGAAACCGGACAAACAATGCTTGCCACCTATGCCGACGACACAACAATACTAGCGTCTCACGAGAACCCTACTGAAGCATCCCGGATTCTACAAACACACCTAGACCAATTCGAAGAATGGCTACAACGATGGAGAATTAAGGCCAACGAAACCAAATCCGTGCACATCACCTTCGCTTTGAGACACGGAACCTGCCCTCCGGTACTATTAAACGGAACACGCATACCACAAGAGGAGTCCATCAAATACTTAGGCCTTCACCTGGACCGGCGGTTGTACTGGCGCACACATATTCTCGCCAAAAGAAAACAACTGGATATCAAATTTAGTCAGATGCATTGGCTAATTGGCAGAAAGTCAGAACTGTCTACCGAAAATAAACTCCTAGTTTACAAGACAGTACTGAAGCCTATTTGGACTTACGGCGCACCATTATGGGGAACTGCAAGTACAACAAACATAGAAATATTGCAGAGATTCCAAAACAAAGTACTTCGCCCCATAGTCAATTCACCGTGGTACGTCCCAAACAGACTCCTCGTACTACACGCCGATCTAGGCATACCCACAGTACGGGAAGAAACCACAATCATCAGCCGCAAATACAAATACAAGATAACAGCACATCCAAATGAACTGGCAACCGCACTACTAAACGGTGCAGACGAGCCCAGAAGACTGAAAAGGCATAAACCAAACGACCTAACGACGCGCTTCATACAAATGCAATACACAAAATAACAAAATCACACTCGAAACAGATCCGTAGAGAATGCTCACTGGAGCATTACTCTCCCCAACATGTTCTCTCTTAGTATTTAAGCTTTAGATTAAGAATTACATAAGACGTACTTGTAGCCCAAAATGGACTGGTTGTACAAACAAACGGAAATACACACACACAAAGAAAACTAGACATACGTTACATCGGACTCCTGCCATGATTACACTGAGCTCGGGGATATAACCGTCAACTCTCAGCGTTGTGAGACAGTCAAATAAGGCCGTAAGTCTTGCGGGACTGGGAAACAAGAATGGCTGTGCTGACTAGGACCAGCAGAAATTACTCAACCGAACGAAAAAAATCCCGAAATGTTTTTTTTTCCTTGGCACTACAGCCCCAGTGGGCCTAGGCCTACCTCCATGAACTTCTCCGTTCACTTCCGTTTTTCTAGATCTTACACATTCGGTAGGACTCCTTGGGCGGGTGATCAGCTCGTCGCAAGGCCTCTACCTGTATACAAACACAGAAAAACGCACACACACAAACTAAACATCCATGCCCCGAGTGGGATTCGAACCCACGATCCCGGTTTCCAAACGAGCGAAGACAGTACATGCCTTAGACCGCTCGGCTACCGTGACCGGCCCCGAAATGTTTAGTTTGGATAAAAATGTGTCACTTAGAGCCTGACGGTGATGAAAACTGTAATTAGTGTTCTTGGAAAACATAAATTGACTCACCTAATATCGCTGTAAAATTTTACCAGCGCTTAATCAATTAACCACCACGCCAAGAAAGTGTATGGGGGAGTGCAGATATAGACCTTGCCCTTCTGAACACTGCGCAATTGATTTCATCGACTTTACTAACTGAAATAAGGATTGTGTGGTGTGTATGGGTTTTAGCAAGGTTTTGATTATAATTTTTCACATTGCCTGTCTTTCATAGTGCAGCTGCAATCGCTGGCCCGCTACTTTGTGCCATACTACTCATGCTTAACTTAGAGGAATAGGTCCAAAAGCATGGTCTTAATGCGAAAGTAACCTGAAGATACTTTGCCCTGAAGTTCGTTATTCGAAATTGAATTTACATTCCAAAGATGTGGATGTTGATGAAAATTTATTTGCATTTTCTTACATGTATGAACAGATCCCTTAAGAAAATGTTCTTAATTAACTAGCGGCATCGAATGCTTTTTAAAATTTTATCTCTTAAACTGAACTGTTTTCCCTTGTACATCGTAATATTATAACCTAGTTAAGAGCGCGCCGACAGCAACGGAGTGTGTTTAGTGTAATTGTTCGTAATGGACCAATTATAATCTAAAAACAGACTCATCGGAGTCAAAGGTAATATCAATACATGAAGGAGTTTTAGAAGACTGAAAGAAAAATGCCTTATTTTAACCTATCTGAGCATAATGGTTACCATATATACCACTGTAATTTAATGTTAAAAAACTAAGAGTAATAGTAATACCTTATTTAACCTTTTTATGCACAGCAGTTATTGTAAGTACCACATACTTTAACATTAAAAGGCTGAAATAGAAATATTAATGCCCAAAGCACAGTGGTTGTTATATATATCACATAGTACAAAATCCAGCAGTTTGCACATATTGTATTTATGTGTTTCCTGTTATTATCAGAATGAACAAGGTTTATTTCTTAATCAGCCCTACCTGATTAATGAATTAAGAGACGCAGTTTTTTAGTATAAACTCGGATTATTAGATATTATTTAGAAGAGCTGTGTTGTTCACGTCGATCACAGGGCCGCGCGGTCTAAGGCATGAACCGTCTTAGCACTCTCGAACACCGGGATCAGGGGTTCGAATCCCACTCGAGGCATGGCTGTCTGTGTGCGTTTATTCTGTGTGTAGGTAGCGGCCTTGCGACGGGCTGATCTCCCTTCCAAGGAGTCCTACCGTCTATGTAAAAGATTAGGAAACTGAAAAAAATGATAGATAGATAGATAGATAGATAGATAGATAGATAGATAGTTATATAGATAGATAGATAGAGAGATAGCGGCCTCCGTGGTCTAGAGGTAACGTTCCCACCTCATGACTCGTAGTACGCGGGTTCAAATACCCGGCGGAGGTCGTCGAATTTTTAAGGGCGGAAAAATTCAGGGAACAAGTCCTCCGGGAGGGACTTTAAGCCGTGGGTCCCGTGTCGTAGCTTTACGGCACGTAAAAGAACCTCATATCTCCAAAGGAGGTCACTGAGCCAAATTACGGACGTTTCCCGCCCAACAGCAGTCTCTAATACCTCTGGTAGATGGGGGAAGCATTATAGATACCTCTCAGCTAGTAGAACCGGTCTCGCTGGCTGGGCGGGACTGATGGTAAGCACCAGTACTGGTAGGATATAGAGAATGGTAGAAATCACAGAGGGAAGCACAATGGACCAATATAGGTCTAAGTGCATGGGGAAACCCACCCTCTCCAATAACTAACTAACTAGATTGAACTAGATAGATAGATAGATAGATAGATAGTTATATAGATAGGTATCCTACGAGTATTATAACTTCTGAACGTATAAGTTCAAATTGTCACCCTGTGGAAGAAGCCACGATTAAGTAGCAAGTTTATGGTTACAGTTTTATGAAGCCTGGAAGATTCCCTGCGTAATGAGCCCCAGTTTGATACTAAAACCAAACAATAAGTAGACAGCATTGCATTCAGTTCTCCAGTAGTCAGATGAGTCTCTCACATACCGTCCGTTATGTGTAGGTTCTGCTGCATCGCTACAGTCCCGTCACTATAGGTACCTCGATTTCACATCACATCTAATTACTTCCCTGGGCTGTGAATGGTTTTATTAAACCATTGTTTGAGCAACGACTTCAGCGATGCGTTAACTTCCTCTTTACTTCACAACTCAGCAACTTATTCAATTTTACCACGTCCTCCATTAAGCGTCACAATAAAGCAACAAAATGCTTTCTACGTCACACCACGTGCGCAGTGTAGTTCTGACTTCCTTTTCCTGTCTCCCAGCAATCAGTTATAATGTGTATAGTTCCAAGGAAACTTAACTGTACACTATCGCCATTTTCAATCAATATTCCGTGGCAGTATGTTTAACGACCGCGATGTGCGGACTTTTTCTATTCAGAGAGCCAACATAAAAATTCAAAAAATTTAGGTTCTGTTGAGTACGTATTTTGGGTGCAAGAATTCGGGATAGCTCAGTCTGTATAGCGATAGGCTACGGGCTGGACGGCCGAGGTTCGGCTCAAGGCAGGGGCATGTTTTTCCTTTTTCTCTACAGCGTCCAGATCGTCTCTGGGTGCTTACCCGGCATCCTATCCAGTGGGTACCAGGGGCCCTTTCCCGGGGGCAAAGCGGCAAGGGCGTGAAGCTGACCACTTGCCTATATCTAGTGCTGAGATCAAGAGTGGTGGAGTTGTATCATCATTCCCCCATACGCCTTCATGGCGTGGTTCTTAATTAAATCTCTACCTTTACGTATTTTCGGTGACGAGGTGAATATTTTGACCTAAGAGAGAGAAAGTCACGAGATGCTGCAGAAGGCTGTATAATGAGTAGCTTCCTAACTTATTCTCATCGCCAGGTAGCTATTAGAATGATCAAGTCAAGGGGTATGAGCTGGGCAAGGCATATAGCACGCGAGAAGTTCATTTAAAATTTTGGTAAGGAAACCCGAATGAAGGAGACAACTAAAGAGGCCTGGATATAGATGAGAGCATAATATTAAAATGGAGCTGGGAGAAATAGACTGTGGATTATTGGATTCATCTGGCTTAGAGTAGAGGCAAGTGGTGGGCTCTTGCGAACACGTTATTGATCCTTTGATCTCCATAAAATGCTAAAGACATGAGTGGCTGAGCAGCGGCTTGCTTCTCAAGGAGGTAGTTAAGTTAATATGTGTGTGTGTGTGTGTGTGTGTATATGTGCTGTCTGGGTGCTGTGGGTATACAGTAGCTTCCTCCACTATGCTTTTTGCCTCTACAGCCTTTTCCCCTCGCTTTGGCACCATCCGCCTTCAGGACTCAATATGTGTGTATGTTTGTTGCTATGCAAATCCTCTCAGATCAGTTTTGAAATAGCGCTCTCCCGCTGCCCCGCACGAGCTTATCATATCAGCTGCTGCACCTCATCTCGACAGAACATCTGTTGTATGCTGAACCTTCGTAAAATTCGTCCCCGGTTATCGTGAAGCTAAGCCACACACATGACAACATGTCGATATGCGTGACTTACGCGGTGATGTGTTCAGAACTGAGAGATGAACCCGCAGGCAACTCGATGTAGGAACGGACCAGAGTAAATTATGCCCCCCCCCCCGATTTGTTATTCACCATAACTGACAAAGCTTAAAAGAATAGACTTATAAGTTCACTTAAACTTCAACAATACAATTTATAAGTGATTAAAAATATTTCTTTTTTATAGAAATTAGTTTGGAGGAAGAGTTCCTATGCTGTTCTGAAATAATGTTCTGTAATTTTTCTGCAGGAACCCAGGAAAGTCTGAGCCAGGTTAACAGATTCGCTGACCCGAGAGTCGGACGGGAAACCTCAGTCTCGCCACGGCAGATGTATGCCTGTTTGATCGTTAGCCTTTTTTTTTTTTTTAAGTTCCTTGGGGGTGCGGTGGTACTGAGTCCACTTGGTACGTCGGCCACTGTTTGGCCTATTGTACCAGCCACGGACGATAGATGATGAATATGGAACAGTCGGTGGAATGAGAATTAGCAAGGGAAACGGAAGTACTCGGAGAAAACCTGCCAAATGTCACTTTCTCCACCGCAAATCCCACTTGACCAGACCCGGAATCGAACCCGGGCTGCCGCGGTGGGAAGACAGCGACTAGCCGCCTGAGCTATGGCACAGCATTGGCCGTTCATATCATATTCATGAAATTTCCGGAAATGGATTTTTCCAAGCGATATTTGGCCGAATTCTGCGAATGTTCGTTCAGGGAACTGCACAGATATTAGGCTTATGATCTCAGGAGTGGAATAAATTAATGTAATCGGTCCGTACACATTCATGAGCATGTCGGTGTAGCGTTGATGCTCTAGACGTCTATCCTTGAGGTGATTGTTTCGAATCTCGGCAGAGGTACGAACTAACCTGAAAGTTTTATATGGCTTTCCCCATTCCCTCTAGTCACAAGCCATGATAGCACCTCTATTAAACCACGAGCGCTTCCGTTCAGATCCCTCTCAATTCATTTCCAGTCATCTTATCATTTGACCCTACATAGTTTAGATAACTAGTATCATCGTAATATAACCCACGTACAGAATCAACCACTTTTCCTCTGTCCTTTCAGGAGATAAAAGAAAATTATAGCATCCCTCTTTGTCACGCCAGTATTATATATAAAGGAATGAAATAAAGTATCCCTTTGACGGTTGATTGTTTCGCTATGAAACCGCGCTTGAAATACATAGTGGGCAAAGTAATGGGAACACTACAGATATGGTATACATACAGTTTTTTTGTTAACATGGTTACGGGCCAACTTTTGCCTTCAGGACAGCCTCAGTTCTACTTGGAATGGACTCATACAAGTTTTGAAGAGTCTCTATCGGAACTTTACACATCTTCAGGTTCTTTATAGAAGTTGAAGTGGAAACTAAATAATCGTACAGTGGTTCAGTGATGTTCTAATCTGGTGATTGTGCTGGCCGGGGAAGATGTTGAAGTCCACATTCATGCTCTTCAAACCAGTACTGAACAGTTCCCGCTGTGTGAACGGGAGCACTGTCGTCTCGGAAAACTGCATTTATTGAAGATAACATCAGGATCATGAGATGACCTGATTACCCAACCTGTCCACGTACTCCCTTGCAGTAAGTCGGCAGTAAATAATAATAATGGGAGCAACAGAACACTGTACCACGATATTGCTGCCCAAACCATCACAGGACCTGCCCCGTGTTTCAGAGTGTGAACCAGGCATTCCGGACTGTAGGCTTCCTTGGGTCTTCTCGAAACGTAAACACTTCCTGATGTAGGGAACAGCGTACAGGACGACTGATCACAATATGACGCGCGCGTTTCAAGTTTTCTGATGTCCAGGTTTCATGGTCGTGACACCGTCGTTTACGCATCTGAGCATTACTTATAGTAATCGGAGAATTAGCAATTGCAGCCTTATCGTGGCGTTGGATTTGTTGATCTCACGTCGGACAGTTTTTGTGGATACAGGGTCTTCAAGATGAATATTCAGTTCTGATGTCCTGTCACCTGTGCTGCAGTAGTTGTGGGATTTTTTTCGAAACAGTCCTTCTCAGTGTACGACGATCTCTTTCTGTCAGTGTTGAAATTTGCTCACTGATCCTCTTCGCTGATGTTGTCTGCCAATGATTTGTGTATGCCGTCGACACTCCCTTAGAAACTGTCGCTGTCGATACACCTAATAATGTGATAAGTTTTCGTCACAGATGCTCCAGCTAAAAGCACACAAATATGTCCTCTTTCAAAATCGCAGAATCCTCCTATTTTCTGATTACTTCACACGGTCATTCACTCATCACAATTACTAATGAACTTACACGAGCATTACAAACATTGTAAACAAACGGAAGAAGAACGTTCAGTGCTGCCAACTGATTTTTTTTCAGTGTAGCCAACACAAATTCTATTCCTCAATTTCTTAGTTTTTCCATTATTTTGTCCACCTCCTGTACATGTCTTAGCTGCTGGAAGGGTGGTCCACATATGAATCTACCTTCGGTGACATGCCTGTGTAGGCAAAACTCAGCATGTGGTTGAAATGTGTATGTTTTCAAGGCCATCAAAAGTAAATTTACGCCAAACCACGAATGAAATAAAAATTCTGTTATAAAATTAATTTTCGTTTCGAAGCGGTACTTTCTAATCACACCCTAATCACGCTAACCGCATCCCCTATTTTTTCGTTGTTAGTTTTGTGTCTGATTCACATTGTAACGTAAGTGCCTCGCCTGGCTGTCTTCAAATATCCAGTCATACAGGCGGATCTTTTTCGCGGGTAATTTAACGATGTGTTTAGTACTGAAATTGTATAGTGTCGGATTGTAGGATTACGGATGAATTAAAGGGATCCGGCCCAAGAGAGATATTACCCAGGTGTTTGACTGGAAAGACTGAGGAAAACACAAGAAATGCCAGGATAGGCGGTGACGTATTCGAGTTTCGACCGGGGCACGTGTAAATCGATCGTGAACGGTTTGAGTGTCATCCGAGCATGTCTCGAACCCCAGAGCCGTCATGAGTCCCGCGGAACTCGGAACCAAGAATGACTATGCTGGCGAGGCCCAGCAACAATTTCTTTGACTCGACCCTACTGTTGTCTTCTTTCATGCGGGTCAGGATTGAAACAGTTGAAACCCAGGTCTTTGAATGCTGAATACCGAATGAGTTCTGAAGTTTGGGACACTTTCCTTTCGTGTAGATGTGTTTGAGAGGAATTTATTCAGAATTGAGTTTAGGAATATGTGAAGTGAACTTAGAGCATCTGTAATGTATGACATGGCCCGAGTTTATAGAAGATATACATGCAATATTCACATCTTTTGGAGTAGTAAAATGGTGCTAAATCTGCATTTCTATTCCCTTCCGAGGTCTTCGATAAATCAAACATTTATAAACTACAATCGGAAGAAAAGGGCCTGCGAAACATACGGCTTTCTGACGCTTTGTGAAAACGCACATATTTCTCTGTAGCTCAGAGAATTAGGTGGCAATGAATTTTTATTTAAATACTATTATAGTTGCCTGATCAGTGTCGTTATGCACTGTCCGAGGGAAATATGAAGCCAACCGAAGTCTGCCCTACCGAATGTCGGCTTGGAGCTGGGAACTAAACACGATTGTAAAATATGAGGTTCTCACAGGAGTTGTCATAAAACGTTCCTTCTTCAGGGATGTAACACGGTGTAGTCCGTTGAAAGTCAGCAGACTTTTCGGAGGAACGTGTCGCCTCCATCTTCAGGGTAGAAGCATAAGCCAAGCAAGAAACCAGCAAGCAGAGATGGTTTCTTCCTTGGCTTATTTTTCGACCGTGAAGATGGAGGCGACATGTTTCTCCAGAACGTCGGCTGACTTCCGGTAGACTATATGATGTTCTATCTCAGAAGACAGAACTCTTTATAACTATAAAATTTTAAAATGCACGCTAAGCAGAAGCGTTTCGAGGAAGTTATGAGTGAAACAATGGAGAATGTGATGAATTCGTCCCCTCGTAATGAAGAGACATGAAGTTTATATGCAACTATTCACTATTCACTACGATAACTTTGTTTGAGAGCAGTATAGTGAATGAATGAACAGTGAGTACTGGTATCACCCGCTCCAAACAAAAGGAAATATATAAACAAGTTAAAGGTAGCCTTGTAACGGGCCATGGAGACCGATAGGGTTGTGAGACTTCGAGGCTTCCACATTTTCTAGTTAGTTGACTCACAGATGGCGGTGAAGTTGTCCACCTTACGCGCCGGCCCCCCTTAACCCCCCCCCCCAGGAAGATTCCTGGTACTCATTTTTGTTAGAGGGTGAGTCGACACCAGGGTCACAGTGCAGCTGGAAGGATTAGGGCAATTTAAAAATCCTGTGATATCGAGAATCGAACCGGCGACCTTCCGACTTGTAGCATGGTGCCTCAACCAACTACGCTATCGCGTGCCCAAATGAAATATGTGCACGAATGTCGTAATGTAATAAAGCACTGCATGTGGAGAATAGAACACATCGGAATTTTAATGCAGTCTGAACTCAGTGAAGAGACTCCGTCGTTTTTCTGTTTCTTACTCGTAAGTACTATTCTGTTCGGACAGCCACAGTATATTACTGAATTTTAGAAGCTGGAAAATGCACTCATAACATTCTTTTCATTTAATTATCTAAAAGCATGGCAAGACAATGAAAAAATGAATAATTGAGTGAAAAAATTGTGCGTCATTTTTCTGCACTTTGCAACGTTTGTTTGCAGTAGGGTTCTCTCCCACAAATACGTGTCGCCCTACTCTCAGAAACGCATGTAGCTCGTCATGTAAAGTCGTTGTTAAACATGTCCAACATAAATTTAAATGACTTGACAATTTATTGATGAGAAGCGGCAGGTCATGTAACGCGAATAAGGGAGGAAAAGAATGCATGTAGGATATTGGTGGGAAAGCCAGAAGGAAAGAGACCATTGGGAACACCGAGACGTAGGTGGGTGCACAATATTAACATGGATTTTGAAAAGATGGGATCTGGCTCAGGATAGGGACCAGTGGAGGGCTCTTGTGAACACGATAATGAACCCTCGGGTTCCATAAAATGCTGGTAAGTTCTTGAGTAGCTGCAAAACTGGCAGCTTCTCAAGAAGGGCTCAGCTCCATGAATGAGCGAGTGACAATTTATCGTAATCTCCACAATAACATTTCAAGAAAATTTAACCCACCGTTCTGGAGTTGTTCCATGCGCAAGGACGGAGTGACAGAATGAACTTAATAGCCGCTCCATAGAGTCGCGATCGAGGAGCGTGTCTAATCAGGAATATATATCGTAGCTAAGTGTATGATAGGCCGCGCCATAGCTCAAGCGGTAGTCGCTGGCTTCCCACCGCGGCGGCCCGGGTTCGATCCCGGGTCTGGTCAAGTGGGATTTGTGGTGGACAAAGTGGCACTGGGGCTGGTTTTCTTCGAGTACTTCTGTTTCCCCTGCCAATCTTCATTCCACCAATTGCTCCACAGTCACCCTCACCAATCATCTGGGGCTGGTACAATAGGCCAGAAGTGGCCGCAGCACAAGGGACTTAGTCCCACTCCACTAGCAATAAAAAAAAGTGTATTATACCGATATCATTTTGGCGATGGTCCATTGACTGGCGTATATTTGCTACACACTTCGTTTTGGATATTGATTGTTTTCCTTTTTTCAGACGATTGCTTGTCTTTATATTGTGGTATATTTGCTCGAAGCAAGAAATGTGGAGCCAGAGAGGCGGTCGTTGCAAGCTAGCGGCACTGAAACAACATTCGTTTATAGGCAACGGTCGTGAAGCAAACAAAGGAACAACATCCGTTTCTAGGCAGCAGATTCTTAATAAGCAAGAACAGACGGCCGCTGCTAAGGAACAGCTAGGTAAATACGTTCGGCCTGCAACGGGTACGCTTGCAACAGAGGAGTGGTGTTTTCTGCGCGCTCCATGTAGAGACTTTGTAAGCAAAGGACAAGGTTAGAGCTTAGTCACTCTGTTAAGAAATAGTTGGAGTAAGAATTCGCGTTTGGAAGGGAACCGCCAGTCAGATAGGTCTTGATTTCGGGAGCAGAGGAATAGCCCAACGAAGGGCCGTAGTGTCATGATAGATAGAAGAGAATAGAGTTTCTGTGTTGTAACTCTGTAAAATTAAGAGAGAACCTGACGTTTCGGAGTAACATAGCATCCATCTTCAGGGGCGCAGGATAAATGAAGCAAGAAAGTAGCAGAAGCAGACGACAAACTATAGCTCAGTCTATCTTCTGTTCTTCTGTTTTTTTTTTCGTTTCTCTTTTATCCTGTAGATGATTGCGCTATGTTCCCTAATACGTCGAGCTGTTGGCGACATACACGGCGTCACAACCCAGAACACCATACTCTTATCGTTTCATGTTTTCATCAGATAACTGGAGTGCGAGTTGCTGAAGTCTGTCCGCATCTCCTGGCAACCATCTGCACTCATCTAATTGCCCCTCTCCCGCGGGACGCTGCCTTTATTTATGAAGTTAATATCTGGAGCAGGAGTTCCACGAGTGAGGAGACTTCTGCCGCCCGAAAAGAAGAGAAACAAGCAGGCACACACACGAACAGTAAATCAATATAACAACGCTGCGACCCGGTCGCACTGACAAATTTATTATTTAGTGTTACCGAATATTTTGTGTACTATATTTGGTTCTCGCCTGTAACAGTGGCCGCTCGGCCTGAGGATTGAACAGCCTTCGCCCGCTCAAACACTGGAATCGTGGGTTCCAATCCCATTCAAGGCATGAATATCTGTGTGCGTTGTTCTCTGTATGCAGGTAGCTGCCTTGCGGCGGGCTGATCCCCCATCCAAAGAGTCCTACCAGCTTTGTATAGGATTAAGAGAATGAAAAGGCGGCCAAGGCCCAACAAAGGGCTCTAGAGCCATAGGTAGATAGATAGATAGATTCGGTTCTTAGAGACACGCAGTCTTCCCTTCATCATTGTGTTTTGTTAATTCAGAATGTAAACAAATTCTAATCATTATAATGGAGTTCAGAATACAAAAACGAACAAACTCCATGGCGACCAGGCGACGCAGCCAAAAATTTGTCCCTGTGCTTAACTAATTAAGCACGACGCCATGAAGACATATGGAGGAGTGAATGTATAGATCTGGTTGTTCTTGACCTTGGCAGTAGTTGGAGGTGAGTGTTCAGCTTCACGCATCGGCCACTTTACACCCTGGGGAAGAGCCCCCCGGTACGCATTAGCTAAGAGGCTGGATGGGCACCAGAGCCGCTCTGGACGTTGTGAAGAAGTCTTGCCGCCGTCCACCCTGTAGCCCGAGCTATCCCGACTTAGAATGGATCCTGAGTTATCTAAATCATAATGTTATGTTAATTTGGAATCATCATATTGCGTCACACTATTGTCATTGAAGTCAGGCCATCACAAGATAACACAATCCGCTTTATAAGCGCATTAATGTTATTGGCAGAGTCCACCACAATAATCTGAGCCACTGTACGTTCGAGATATCTGTGCTTAATTAATTTAATTAATTCGGTTAGGTGCATGATTTGTATTAAATTTCAGAATGGACAAAATTATCCCAGTCACAGAAACAAATGACATTTTGAAAGAGTTCGCATGAGGTGGGGGCACTTGGTACATGAGCCAGTGGAAGTGAAGCAGCAGGTTCTTATGTAAAGCTAAAATTTGATGACATAGTGCGATCTGGTATTACGGAATGTAGTAGATGATGTTTTATATGGCGTTGAATTATCATCGTTTTCATAGGTTCATCGTCTAATGGGCACTTCTGAAAACAAATTCAGGTTTGTAGCCGGTGCTGCGCACAGACTCCGAACCCCCTTTGGCTGCAAAACATCACGGATATGTAAAATGTTAAGTAACATTCATTCATCAGTGGCTCTACAGCCCTTTGTTGGGCCATGGCCTCGTCTTCAGTTTCGTAATGTTTGTTAACTATTATTTTTTTATTGCTAGTGGGGTGGGACTAAGTCCCTTGTACTGCGGGCACTTATGGCCTATTGTACCAGCCCCAGATGATAGGTGAGGGTGATTGTGGAGCAATTGGTGGAATGAAGGTTGGCAGGGGAAACCGAAGTACTCGGAGAAAACCTGTCCCAGCGCAACTTTGTCCACCACAAATCCCACTTGACCAGACCCAGGATCGAAACCGGGCCGCCGCGGTGGGAAGCCAGCAACTAACCGCTTGAGCCATGACGCTGCCGTTTGTTAACTAACACAGCTCTACTATAAACGAGTTTCGGTTCTCGTTATCAAGACATTTCTTCTTCTCCTCCTCCTCCTCCTCCTCCCCCTCCTCCTCCTTCTTCTACCTTCAAGGATAAGGCCCTCTGGCCTTTTCCAATTTAGAATTAATCTGAAACTATGAATTCTAGAGACGGTTGGTGGGACTTAATTGGACAGCGGATCAGCCCATCTCAAGGCCTCTACCAGCAGGAGACAACACAAACGCACAATAAATGCAGACATCCCTGCCTCTAGTGGGATTCGAACCCACGATCCCAGGGTTTAAGCTGACGAAGACATTTCATGCCTTATGCCCCGCGCTCACTGTGATTGCACTTCTGGCAATAAAATTTGTGTTTAGGAGGACAGCATTGATTCAGGGATATGAGGTTCTATAGTCCAGTAGAAGCTCTCCGACTTTTAGGTGCTCTGTTTGCTTCTAGCTTCTCACTGATGGAATGCTTGGCATACTGTTCGACCCTATACTTCGGCATGTTTAGCTACGCTGCCTGTAGGACATGTTAATGGCGTCGAATGGTGGGACGATTAATGAATAATGAATTGGAAGGGATGTGGAAGGAAGCGGTCCGAACTTATTTCGATACGGTTGATACCTTCCATATATTGTTAAATTTTATCAGACATCTTTCCAGTAAGCTATTACGTTTCAACGTGGCCTTTTGGCCCAAACGAAAGTTCTGTTAAACAGCTTTCCAGTTTCTAACCAGTAACACACAGTTTGGACACTTAATCCATAACCATGATGGGCTTTTATGAATTGCGGCTTAAACTGTTCCTGAACCATAGATTTCAAAGTGTAAATTTAATACCGCAATTCCTGTAATGACATTCAGTCTCTGAGTAATTAACTCAATTACTTAATCCGTTTGTTTCATTTTGATTATTTTACAGACGTTAGGACTCCTTGCACGAGTGATCAGCTCGCCGCGAGACCTCTGCCTAAACACAGGACAACACAAACACAGAACAAACACGTACACATACAAAACAGCCATACCTTATGTGGGATTCGAAGGAGCGAAGATAGTACATGCCTTAGACCGCTGGGCCACCGTGACCGGCCTGAGTAATTAAACTCAGTTAAAATCTAGACTGTTAAATTGTTTGACGGATAGATTATCCTCAGACGCCTTATCTCGCCGTTGTGTCCGTTATATTTATACTTGTACGATAAGCACATAATTCGATTATAACTTCATACCAAATTGGTTAACAATATAATTATTTAAAGTGTATAGTCTTCTGGGTTGTAACTTCATGCGGTTCGGAGGGAGTGAAATACTGCCTCCATCTTCATGGTCGAAGAGTAAGCCACGCAAGATACCACCAGAAACAGATGGGAAACTGGGCCAACCACGCGCAAGAAACCCTGCCTGATATAGGCAAGTGGAAGTCAATTTCAGGGTTAAAGAGTTGTATATGTCATGCTTAATTTGCTTACTCAACCGTGAAGATAGTGGTAACATGGTCCTCTGAAACGTGGGTAAATTTCAACTACACGGCGTCACATCCAAGAAGATAGTACTGTTCATAGCCCCCGCTGCGAAATCTTCAAGTCCAGCGTAAGAGTAAATAACGCAAGAAAAGTACAGAATGTTTAATTTTGAAGCCTGCTGCCACTTGTTTCTACTGGTTTGTTGTTTGGCTTACGTTTCGACCTTGAAAATAGAGACAGTATGTTCGTCCAAAACGTCGGCCCTTCACCGAACTACACTATGTTACAACCCGTAAGACCGGGTTCTTCATGTACACCAGTATAATTTCTGTCAATATCAAATAATACGAGAGGAGTAGTGGGTTGTGGGGGTGGAGGTCGGACCAGTTACACAAGTTCTGTTGAATGTGTAATAAGAGAGAGTCACTCTGTATAGGAATCTTGAAATTGCAGTATAACAGAAGGGACAACATCTAATTTTTTTGGATGAAATTTAAAATGTATATAGGCTAAATAGTAGTCGGAGTTTTTCTGTGATATTTAGAGTAAATGAGGGATTTTTGATAATCACACGGCATGTAATCTTGAAAAATTCAAAACAGGGCGATTTGGAACTAACTAACTAAGGCCGCGCCCTACCTCAAGCGGTTAGTAGCTGGCTTCCCACTGCGACGGCCCGGGTTCGAGCCCGTGTCTGGTCAATTGAGATTTGTGATGGACAAAGTGGCGCTGGGGCAGGTTTTCTCCGAGTACTTCGGTATCCCCTGCCAATCTTCATTCCACCAAATTCTCCATCATCATAATCACCCGGGACAGGTAGTGTAGGCCAATCAGTGGCCTACGTGCCGAGTGGACTCCACCCCCTGACTTCCTGAAGCTGAGCCCTTATTGAGAAGCCGCCAGTTGTGCAGCTACTCAAGAACTTAGCACCAATTTATGGAACCCGAAGGTTCATTTTCATGATCACAAGAGCCTTCCATTGTCCCTTATACTGAGCCAGATCATTCCACTCCATACCACTCCATCCCATCACTCTTAAGATCCTTTTTAATATTGTCCGCCTACCTACATCTTGGTCTTCACATTGATCTGTTTCATTCTGGCTGTCCTACCAACATTCTACATGCATACAACAATGTAAAAAAATTTAAAACCGATATCGTAGCTTGTTTTTGTTTACTTTCTTTCATCATCACAGCTTATTGACTTTCTTCCTTTTCGCCACTTCCTCATTTACTTTCGTTCCGTTTACTCAACTTACATTTCACTATGCACAATGATTATGTTTATAATCGAGGATTTTAAGGGCTGTTCCACAATCTAAACATTTATGCAGGTCTTTCTTATATCTGAAATTAATGTTACTTAGATCTGGGATACATCAGAGCTATGCGGCGGTCATAACATTGTGAACTTGCTAAGTTAAGTAAAGGTTTGACTGCTTGTATTTGCCCTAGCAAATGGATTATGGGGCGATGACGCAAGCAGATTCTGTTAGGGAGTAAAATTATGATTGAAACGGGATAATATGCTAGTTCTAGGGTCATTATATGCTGCCTTAGCTTCGGTACGAAACGTTGAACTGAGCTCATTTCAGAAATCTCGCACGGTCACGTGCTCACCAGTAACTGATCAGCAAAGGCAGTACCGAAATCCATTTTGTTTTCCTGAAACCATACGGCGTATAATCCTGTGGTAGAAACACGCCTGGAAAAGTTTTCCTCTTCTTTTTCTTTTTGCTTTTCACGGTTATGCTGTTTTGCAAACATTGATTAGAAGCGCAAACACTGGAAAGGAAAATAGGCCCACAGCGAATTTAAATGTTAACGATTTTCTTTGCTGTTCCGTGTTAAGGCAGTTCAGTTCTCTGTTCAAGGTCTAGACCGTAACCTTGTTCTCGGTTTTATATTTAGTGCGCTACCTTTTCTATTCACTGGTAGCATTTCGACATATTAGTTCGTTTCTTTCTTTTTGCCTTTCTGGGGCTTGTAACTGCTTCAGTTGTTATACAGTGCTGTTTCTTTCTGAGAGCGCGAGCTCAAAGATAAAAAGAGTCCGACGCTCTTCCCGTCGAGTCGGACCGATTCGTAACGCCTAAGTTCATATTACGGAAGCATTTTCTCTAAAACTCAGTGTAGATTTCATTGTTAGTGCTTGGAGTAGTATCGTAGAAACTGAATCGGATTATATAGAAATGTAAACAAAATGTTTAGAGAATTATTCTGTAAAATCGTCACTCACTACTTTTAAAAACAAACAAAAGAGATATTTCATACTCGTGTGGAATTATAAGCTATCCACGGTCGCCGAGCGGTCTAAGGTATGTGCTCTCTACGCTCGGAAGCCGGGATCGTCGGTTCGAATCCCACACAAGACATGGATGTTTGTTATGTGTATGTGTTCAGTCTGTGTTTGTGTTGTCCTGTGTGGTAGAGGCCTTGCGACGAGCTGATCACTCGTCGAAGGAGTCCTACCGTCTGTAAAATAATAAAAATTTGTGAAAAACCTCCACACCATAAAGAGGAGCGGATTAAGTAAATAAGTGGAATTATAAGATTGTAAATGTATGCTCCTGTGAACAGTTCCCAGTTCGATAACTGTACACCTGCCTCCGTCTTTTTTGTAATATGTGTCATGTAAAGCGTATCATTAATCGAAGCGAAGTAGTGTTTGCAGTAATGTTTGTCGGTTTATTCTTACGTCGTTTCCGTAGAAACAGTGCAGGAATTATCGCAGTTACTTGTTTACGTGTATATAACCTAAAGATGGGAAAAAAAATACGGCAGCGTTTCAGTTGGTATTACAGTGTCCTCCTTTGCCGAAAAATATATCTTCTAGATTCTGATTATTATGCTATTCCATCAGGCTTCATTTCCAGAATATTTTGAGTTCAGTTCATGCATATTCAGTGAAATCATTTCGAAACGTCCCTCAAGGGATGTAATTTGTAACGGCGGATCAGTGGAATATTTATAAATGGAGACTGTGGTTGGAAATTGTAATTGTTAAATTTTATCTTTGACTGACAGTATTTCAGTCGGTATAACAAGTGTTGTCAGGTGGTATTATACTGTCTACCTTTGCCGAAAGTTGAAACCTCTTAGACTATTGTTATTTTGCGTATACTAATAAGCTGTCTTTTCTGCAAGTTCATATTCAGTGAAATGGTATTTCAGAATGTCCCTCGAGGTTTGTAATACGCGAACAATGGAACGGGTGTCTGCGGAAACCGTAAACACGAATGGAAAACAGACATACATACATACATACATATATATACATATATATATTCCTGTTTAACTCTGATCAAGCATATCAGTAGTAATGCCTAAACTCATCTCTCGGTAAGTGGAAGACATTTCGAATGACGTACCACGCCATGCGTAACATATGTTCATGTAAAAGAGCGCAGTTCGAGTCGCAGTGAGATAAAACCGTGCCCAATATCGCCCTGGAACTTCAGCTATTCCAATATCACGCTATCCACCAGCAGGTACCACGTGCTGCACGAGAAAAGAAGACATCTTCACCCCCTCCCTCGGAGGATCCCTTGCTTTCAGCTACCAGAAACACGAGTATTGTCTTGTCCCCTTCGCATTCCAACCCTGCCAGAAACGTTTCCTCTCTCCACGAGCTTTCGTGCATCTGTACTGCATGTATTTTCAATTATTAGACTACACTCTTTATTTCAACAAATATATATATAAAAGTAGGATTATGCGATCCCCATCCTGTCTGTGTCCCCCCCTCTCTGTCAACTGTGGAATAACGTGACCAAGCTTTAGAAAATTTAGTATGTACTTGTATATCATGGCACTTTAGCCCATCTCAACTGCGTACTTCATAAATCCCTCCTATCAGTCTGTGTATCTGTACGCGTGTCCCCTTATCGTTGCTAGGCAACGGTTCGGTAAAAACTTTAACGCCGTAACGAATACACGCATCAATAGAAAAATATTGGGAACCGTCGTTTTCGGTACGGTCCTTGTCATTTTGAATGAATGGTGGCCATTAGTTATTCCAAGAATTTCTTGTTGCTAATTTTGTGTAGGTACCTCAGTCAGTATAGTGACTAGACTACGGATTTAAGGACGGGTGAATCGAGCTTCAATTCCCGGTAGGAGATGAGGTCTTACTCCTATCCACAGTGTCGAGATCAGCACTGATACCCAGGCCTCCTGTCCATTTCGCACCCACTCACCTCCATCTAGTGTCGAGTCTGGGAATAAATGGAGCAATACCTCCACTCTCCAACATATTTTGAGGTATGCTGCTTAATTAAACACAGGAGTGACTTCATATTTTATATGAATACACTTTCTACTACTATCCAATGTTTGGGGTAGAGGCATATTTCGTAACATTTATGAAGAAATTTACCTCTTTATTGTTTCACTTGACAAGACGGCTTTCGTTTCTGAATAAAGGAATCTTCATAATGTACACGTATACTGATTAAATTTGGTATTGAAGGCACTTAAACTTTTTACGCTTTTTCTAACAAATTCGTTGGCTTGATATTAAAATTTGAACTCAAGACGAAAGCAGTTAAGTACGAGAAATTTCTGAATTTAAAATAAAAAAAAAAGCTTCATAATGCAATTTGCCTAATTTGGCATTGAAAGTGCTTCAGTTTGTACTGTTCTCGGTAGCCACGTTAATCGGATAAGAAAAATATTTTTCAAAAACTCTCATATTAACCGACCCCGAAAGTAATACATGCCGGAATGTGGTGCCATATAATTTGATCTATATATATGAACTTTTCGGAGGAGCCTGCCACTTCCATCTTCAGGATAGAATGGAGGCATCAGGTTCCTCCGCAACGTTGGTATATCTACATGAACCTAGACCACGACATATCCTAAAATCTGCATTGTTAATATACCGCAGTGTGGTCAAAAGATCTGAAGATGAGACTACATTTATTGGATGGAAAGGATGAGCGAACTTAACAGGAGATCCCTGTCGCTGAGAGTGAGCCTAAGGAGAAGATTCGTCATTCACAAGTGTCTTGCAAGTTATTGCGAATAGAATCCTATTCTGTCAGTATTCACTGGGATTCTCACTGTGGATAAAATATTTATGAAGCAAGAATAAAAATACGCTAGTATACAGGGTGTCCCAGGAGGAAAGATCTGTATTCTGGGAGGTCATAGTATAAGTCATTCTAAGCAAAACTGTGCATATGTATATGTGTCCTCCGAACGGTTTCCGAGATACAGCTGTTTCACTGTGTTGCAAAATTCTTCATAAGAAAGATATATTGCGTACTGTTCCTAATACCGGTATTTATTGTTCAAGTGACAAAGTTGGTACAGTTTACCGAGCATAACACATTTTCGAAACTACCACTGTCAACATCAATGCACTTTGCAACTCGTGTGATGACATTGCGTGTTGCTCGTCTGTACAGTGTACAGTGAAATAGCTCTGATTCGGAAAACTTTCGTAGTAAGACACATGTACATACACATTTTTTCCTTAGGATGACCGATACTATGACCTCCAACAATATTAATCTTTCGTCCAGGGACACACTGTATATTTGTAATGGTAGTTTATTTAACCACAATGTCAGTATCTCAGCCTGCAAAGCGCCAAATGTCAGGATAACTGGTGAACGATTAATTGAAAACGATGTATACTAAATCCATCATTGTCTAATTTTAAGTATTTCCCGGCATTTGACAATAGGGAATATATGGAAGACTTCAGTTTGGGTAACAGCTTTCCAGGCCGAAAATTTGACCGCGTGACCTCCCTATTACAAGTGCAGCCTCCTCGATCACTACGTCCGGTATTCTGGTATTAGGCCTGATCATGTGCCTTTACCTGTAATCTTCGGTTGAATGGTTGTAAAGAACAGACTTTGGCTTCAAGCTATGTGCAACACAAGAAAGACAAATCAGTCTTACTGTCAGCAATTGCTGGATGTGTGCCCTAACATCTCGCTAAGAATGTTTAAAACAGGTTTCCTGTGAATAAAAAGAGAACGGAATAACAGATGATGTACCAATCCACACTTAAGGCCTGTCAACCGTACTTATTCGTGTAACTGCTTGGAAACATACCCTGGATGTATGCGTGCAGTTGGTTACCGTGTCTAATTCTCACATATGAAACAGATGGGTCTGCATTCTTTTTGCCTTTGTAACACGGAGTGTTGACCCAAAGAAGTTAGCTATTCTCACTTCTGAGAAGTTATTATAATCTGCATCAAACTTTTAAAGTTTTGTTATATCTACTAACTTGAGATTCAGCCGCGCCATAGCTCAAGCGGTTAGTCGCTGGCTTCCCACAGCGGCGGCCGGGTTCGATCCCGGGTGTGGTCAAATGGGATTTGTGGTGGATAAAGTGGCGCTGAGGCAGGTTTTCTCTGAGTACTGCGGTTTCCCCTGCCAATCTTCATTCCACCAGTTGCTCCACAATCACCCTCACCTATCATCTGGGGCTGGTACAATAGACCAGAAGTGGCCGCAGTACAAGGGACTTAGTCCCACCCCACTAGCAATAAAAAATACTTAAGATTCGACAAACATGAACTTATATATATATATATATATACAGGGTGTCCCAGGAGGAATGTGCGAAACTTCGGGAGGGTGTTTCTTATGTTGAAGTATGCCGATATAACCCAAAACACCTATGTCCAAAGTTGAACGGTTATGGAGATAATGGCCAGAGAAGTGTGAAACTTTGACCGGTGTTACACACTTGTTGATTACCAAATACATATTAAAACTGGCAGGAATATGTGGTTTCTATAATGTTAATAATGTACATAACATCAAACTAACTTGTGAGTGACATGAAGCCATTAAATTGAACTACAAAAAGCTCGCACGCCATGTCAAAGTTGTCGTTAAAAGTTCCAAGCACTACACGTACATGACACATGAATTGGCAAGCGCTGACGTAACATTGCTGACTGCGCGTTCTGGTATGCGAGTGTATGGGGCTAACGTGAGCTACCATCACCACACTCAAGGACAAACACACATAAGAGTGGTCAGCTGACAGGTACAGTGCGTGGACCCGCCAGAAGACCACACTTATTTCGCGACGAAGCGGCCTCCGTAGTCTAGAGGTAACGTTCCCACCTCATGACTCGTGGTACGCGGGCTCAAACCCGGCGGAGGTCGTGGAATTTTTAAGGGAGGAAAAATTCATGGAACAAGTCCTCCGTGAGGGACTTTAAGCCGTGGGTCCCGTGTCGTAGCTTTACGGCACGTAAAAGAACCTCATATCTCCAAAGGAGGTCACTGAGCCAAATTCAAGGACGTTTCCCGCCCAACAGTAGTTTCTAACGCCTCTGATAGATGGGGGAAGCATTATAGATACCGCCAAGCCAGTAGAGGCCGAACTCGCTGGCTCGGTCGGGACTGATGGTACGCACCAATATCGGTAGGGTATAGAGACTGGTAAAATATCATAGAGGGAAGCACAATGGACCAATACAGGTCTAAGTGCATGGGGAAACCCACCCTCTCCAAATAACTAACTAACTAACTATTGCGCGACGATGTCCGTAGCTGCAGTGTAAGTATGATGTCGAAAAGTAGGATTCTAGGTAGACAATGAAGTGGGTAAAATTTGAAAAGAATCTGCCTTGACTTAGTCGAGGTACTATCCCGGAATATTCTTGGGGCGACTGAAGAAAGCCACGAAACCCGTCATCCAGAATAACCGTGTTTCAGTCGAGATTTGAACGGAACATCTCTCGGATACGAGTCTGGAGCGTTACCGCTGCGCCAACCTGCTCGGGACCCTGATATTGTGTTTCTCTCTGTTCTCAGACTGAACGAAAGCTGTAAAATATGAGAATTATGGGAATAATTATGTTACAATATTGCCCAGCCACATGGCTTGCCGGTAGTATGAAAGTTGAAAGACCTAACGAATCTCTGCATCAGTTAAAAGACAGGGCTGTCCAACTTCAAACACCCAGGGGCCGCATTGTACCTTTTTTCATTTATAAATATGCCAGAAAAAGGTAAATATGTTCCTGCACTTAATTAATTAAACGCCTTGCGTGAAGACATATGGAGGAGTGGAGGTGTAGCTCCACCATTCTGGCCCTCGGCACTATATGGAGGTGAGAGTTCAGCTTCGCGCTCCGGTCGCTTTGCTTTCGAGGAAAGACCCGCCGGCACACATTGGATTAGGGGCTGAGTGGGCCCTTAAGCTGGCCTGGGCGCTGTGGAGAAGAGCAAAATCTGTTTCTTCTGCCGGGAATCGAACCCAGGCCGTCCAGCCTGTAAGTCGTCGCTATACCGATCGAATATACCCAATAAATGACTGCCTTGTCGACGGTACATAAAAATCAGCCGTTAAACTTTTAATAGATCGTGTAGGTGTTGCAAACGATCGTGGACCCTAGTTCCATGTTTCCATAAATGCAGAGGTACCTGGGCGTCGGGTGAGATCAGCTGGAAAGTATACGGGTAAGCACTGCTTCTAAGGGTTCTTTCGACGCCATTCGCCAATTCTTTTAAACGGAAGGAAAGCGTTAATACATGTTATGGGGAATGGACTGATTCTCTGAGTTAGTCAATGCAGGCCGTTAGTGAGACAGTTTTCAGTTCAGTTCAGTGCAGTACAGTACAGTTAAGTCGGAAGAAGAGGTGAGTGCAGTGAGTGAGCAAAGATATTGATGCGAAGTAACGAGTGAACAAACCAAGTGACGTCAAGATCATCTTACATACTTACCAGTGGCGGGATTGTAACTGTGCAATAAATCGATGCTAATTAAAATATGATAATTTTTAGAAATTCGGAAACCACAGAGAGACTTGGATTGTATAGCACAGATGTTTAGGTACATTCTTTAAATGCAAAAAAAATTGTTTTACTTGAATAGGAGACAGTATTATTTTGTTCCTGTCATCGTACTAACGGTTCATGCGACTCGCGAGCCACAGTTTGTTTACGTCTGTTATATACTCCATGGAATGGATTACACCGCAGGAAATTGAGCGCGAAGCATTATGAGAAGTCGTTAAAGGAATGGACTGCTCACATTTGTCTCTGGTTAATGTCCAGATTGATTTTCTGAAGTCTGCCTCTGTAACCGAGCCTCGTACAGCGGGCGACCTGAGGGACGGGTCCAGGTTCGTCATACTGACCGGAGGCAAGCCATTTTTGCTGCGAGGGGTAGTGAATCGGAACTAGAAACGTGTCGAATGAAAGGCAGTGCTTATATGGGAATGTTAATTGTTAATAATTAACTTGACACTGAGCCGCATTTGACTACCTAAGGTTAATGAAAACGGATACCTGTCGTGTCTTTAAAAAGGTAAAGCTATCACAGCAAAGGCGTGTCCGCATTACTCGTGCTCGTGTGACTCGCTATGCTCGCGAGTAATGTGGACGATATGACAAGTCACGAGACAAGCAAATTTTTAATTTTTAATTTAAAAATTATAGCCAATAAATTAAAATACGAGTATAGCCTATACATACTACGAGTAAATATACAGATCCTCACGCACCGAAGCCTAGCGAGCAACTGAAGTAGTGTGGACGAAGATTTACGGGCACAAGTAAAAGCCAGACGAGTCTCCCGACGAGCACAAGCCTGGCGAGCACGAGCACGAGTAATGTGGATGCGCCTTAACAGGCCGTGGGGGAACCATAAGATTGTGAGACGTCGAGGCTCACACATCTTCTAGATAATCGGCCCAGAGATGGCGGTGAGGATTTCAGCCTTAAGCGCCGGCCGCACACCCTTCTCCCCCCCAGGAACATTCCTGGTACTCATTTCTGTTACAGGTTGAGTCTACCCCTGGCCATAGTATGGCTGGAAGGATTAGGTCGATGGAAAAATCCAATGACCTCATCGGGAATCGAATCCGCGACGTTCCGGCTTGTAGCACACATGCATCAACTGAAAGACTGGAATATTTCAGAATGTGACAATATCGTTGCATAACAGTGAAATTGAGTGATATGTAAAGCTTTTCTCTTCAGTTTAAGTCCCGCTGATAACAGTAGCTAGGCGGTCGTAGGCGCGTACTGTCATTAACCTCTCGATGACGTCGATCCTGGGCCCCAGTGTCGTTCGAAAGAGAAAAATGCCTTGCTGCTGCCAGGACTCGAATTCCGATTCGGTGCCATAGCGTACTGAACCAATAATAACAGTAATAGTAATAATAATTCCCTTACCGCAGTTCACGTCAGGCAAAGAGTAAAATGCGTATTAAATACAAAGAGATAAGGAGAAAATAAATATGAATAAAGTAAAAGAAAGGTAGGAATAACAGTTTAAGCAGAATTATACGAAGAAAATTTATGCTCCGGAAATGTGCGTCGTAATTCAGTGCACTAGAGCTCCGTTATCTGTTTGCTAACAGCAAGCAGCATATAACACGGGAACACTCCGTTATCTGTTTGCTAACAGTAGGCAGCATATAACTCGGGAACACTTCATTATCTGTTAGCTAACAGCAAGCAGCATATAACACGGGAACACTCCGTTATCTGTTTGCTAACAGCAAGCAGCATATAACACGGGAACACTCCGTTATCTGTTTGCTAACAGCAAGCAGCCGATAGCACGGGGACACTCCGTTATCTGTTTGCTACCAGCAAGCAGCCGATAGCACGGGGACACTCCTTTATCTGTTTGCTAACAGTAAGCAAAAGATAGCACGGGGACACTCCGTTATCTGTTAGCTGACAGCAAGCAGCCGATAGCACGGGGACACTCCGTTATCTGTTTTCTAACAGCAAGCAGCATATAACACGGGAACACTCCGTTATCTGTTTGCTAACAGCAAGCAGCCGATAGCACGGGGACACTGCAGAGGTATAAACGCTAAACACTAGATCACGAATTGAATTCAGTAAACAACAACGAAGGGCAAACACGTTAACAGAAACAGTGCACTAGATAGGACTCGAAAAGGAGAAAGTAACTTCAAGGGAAGTTATACGTTTGTTGAAACATCTAGATATCAGTTGGTGCTGTTTACAGCTGTGACGCACCTTGATGAAAGTGCGTCATAGCTGCAGTAATAATGACCTACCCGCTGCTGCTGCTACTACTACTACTACTGCTGCTTCTCTATCTATCTGTGGCGCTACAGCCTTTTGTTGGACCTTAGCCGGATTTTTCAATTTCTTAATCCTGTACACAGTTGATAGGACTCCTTTGACGGAGGATCAGCCTCTCACATGGCCGCTACCTGTAGACAGAACAACACAAATACAATGTAAACACATACAGACACCCATGCCTTGAGTGGGATTCGAACCCACGAACCCTGTGTTCGAGCGAACGAAGATAGTTAATACATTAGACCGCACGACCATTGTGATCGGCCTACTACTACTACTACTACTACTACTTCTACTACTACTACTACTACTACTACTACTACTAATAATAATAATAATTTAACCTTAAATGTAAGCATGTGCGCTAAATTATATATGAATAGGCAGAAGCCTACAGTTTTAAGAACAAATTAGGCTAGAATTCGTTCCTGAAGAAAATTCCATACTGGGAAGTAGGGCAGTGGAGACATTGAAGTCATTAGGGTCGAATTGTCATGGGCGGGACTATACTTATGAGATCCGTAAAAGTTTCCCGAAACATTATAAACCAATAATTCACGTTCATTATCATATTTAATGGACATTAAGGAAAATTATATTGATTAAATCATCAGTAAACGGAAGGTTAAGGGTGACAGTGGAAGTCTCGTCCGCATTACCGTCTTGTGAAGCAGCGATAAAGGTGGTACAATCTTAGAAGAGTTCAAAAAAAGTTTTATTAAAAAAAAATTAGTATGAAACAAATACCGAAATTGCTATACGCTATATGTATACAGAAAAATACGGCATGGTAACTTATCAAGTTTCATTCTGTTCTTTTTTTCTGTTTCACTGTAGTAGGGCACGCTGTAGCGTAGTTACTTGAGGTACTGGACTGCAAGCCGGAAGGTCGCGGGTTCAATTCCTGATGAGGTCACTGGATTTTTCATTTGACCTAATCCTTCCAGCCGCACTGTGGCCCTGGCGTCGACTCATTCCCTGTAACAGGAATGAGTACCAGGAATCTTCCTGGGTTTAAAAGGCGGCCGGCTGGCCGGAGCGTAAGAATGACCTCACCGCCATCTGTGAGTCAGTTGTCTAGAAAAAGTGAGAGCCTCGACGTCTCACAACCCTATGGGTCACCACGACTTGGTACAGGAGGGGTATAGCTACTGTTGTTAACAATTCACCACAGATAGTCCGATAATGCAGCCATCTGTGAAGAACTATTAAAATTAACCGCGCAACATATTCCGGTGTTTAATTTCTTGGTGCATTTACTGTACCATACCGCGGAAGCGGACACTCCTAACCTACAGGTGATAGAAAGTAACTTAAGCGTTAAAGGCCGTGCCATAGCTCAGGCGGTTAGTCGCCTGCTTCACACCGCGGCGGCCCGGGTTCGAGCCCAGTTCTGGTCAATTGGGATTTGTGGTGGACAAAGTGGCAGTGAGGCAGATTTCTTTCTCCCAGTACTTTGATTGCCCCTGCAAACTCTCATTCCACCGACTGCTCCACATTCATTATCTTCTATCATCCGGGGCTGCTACAATAGGCCAGTTAGTGGCTGATGTACCAAGCGGACTCAGTCTTATCCCACCCAAAGAAACTATAAAAAACTTATGATTTAAAACGAATCGACTTAACTGATAATTTCAAATTTATGGGACATACCGCCACTATTTTATAATTCCTGTACCAAATGTAATCGAAATTTATCCACGTAAATCAAGTCTAGAACAGTGTCACGTGATGTTTCTAAACTAATCTTCACTCAGTAAACGTCAGATTAGCTCTACCCGTTGAACTGAGCGCTGCGAGCAGGTAGCAGCATTGCTTCAGCCACAAAGAATACTTAGCGTAGTTTAAATATCCGTAGTCAGCAGGTTACAGATGAGTTCTTATGGGTTATTTTTGCGACTCTCTCAGTGTCTAGAAGACCGCCTCTGTCATCTAGTGGTCAGAGCTCCAGACTACAGATCCAGAGGTCCCGGGTTCAATTCCCGGCGCTACCAGACTTTCTGAGAAGTAGTGGCTCTGGAACGGGGTCTGTCGTGAAACAAGACTCGAGGTGTGTATTCTTGTGACGTCACTTTATTACTCTATGCCGTAACTACAGTTCAGCTTAACTAGAACACAAATGTTGAACTAGTCGTTTCACAGTCGTTGCTTCCTATTATAAACTCTCACTATACTGTGGAACTATCGAACTCTTCCACATAATTTCCCTCTTAACTTCCAAGTTCCAAGTCATATTGCGACTGACCGACACTCAGTCAGTAAGTCTTAGTGTCGAGCCCCGTCTGGGGCTCATGATCAGATATTTATTACTGTTGAACGTTACAGTTTTGTTTTTTTGTGGGGCCCCCTCTCTGACGAGAAGACGGGTCTGTCTTTTTTACATGCTACTGGGTCTTGCCAGCATAGTCTTTCTCGGGTCTGAGTCCCTTGAGACTCGAGACCACATTTTACTGTCTCAGATCTGAGACTTCTCTTTTCGTCGCCTCCTACGACTCGCAGGGTCACTGTGGAGGTATTCCTTCCCTCTTAACTCAGTCAGAGTCAGAGTCACATTGCAACTGACGGTCAGTCAGTCAGTAAGCCTTGGTGTCGAGCCCCATTTGGGGCCTCATGACCACATATTAATTATTATCGTTTGACAGTTACGGTCTTGTTTCTGTGGGGCGCCTTCTCTGACGAGAGGACGGGTCTGTCTTTGTATATGCTGCTGCGTCTTGCCAGCGCAGTCTTTGTCGGGTCCGAGTCCCTTGGGACTCGCGACCGTATTTTACTGTCTCAGAATTGAGACTTAAGAGAGAGGGAGAGAGAGAGACACACACACACACACACACACCCACGGACCATCCTCAGAGGGAACACCAACACTCATTCGGAAACCACCATCACAAGAGGTGTTCTGATTGCTAAATTACATACACACATAATGCCTGGAATACACAATGTACACAGTAGTCAACATTTCACAATCACAGCAGCCCTCCTGGTATTAAACTTTTAAAGTTTTTTTTTTTTAATTTAGCTTACCTGGACTTAAATATATTTAATAGACACGGACGAGGAGAAATGGAAATATACAGAAAACCCACAATGACAGACATAACAATAAATAATAAATCATGCCACCCTGAAGAACAAAATTGCCAGCATATAAAAATTGGATACACAGACTTCTTACACTACCCCTTGAGGAAAATGCTAAAAACAAAGAATTAAGTACTATTATTAATATAACACTAAATAATGGCTATAGAAAGGAAGACATCACACATCTATATAACAAACTTAAGCGAAAGATGGGTAACCCAGATAATAAAGACGAAAAAGAACAAAAATGGATCACTTCTACTTATACAGGAAATTACATACGAAAAATAACAAAACTATTCAAAAACACTAACATAAAGATAGCCTTCAAACAGCCAACACAATAGGTAAACTAATAAATGATAAACGAGAAATAAACCCCTACGAACAAAGTGGGATATAGGAAATAACATGCCAAAGTTGCCAAAAAGTATACATCGGCCAAACTGGTAGAAATCTAACAAGATACAAAGAACACATAAGAAACATAAGACTAAACAAGGACGAATCAGCACTTGCCCAACACGTACTAAATAAACATCATCAGCACGGGCCGATGACAGTAATCATAATGTATCTCCTTATATATCCTAGAGTCGGACCTATAGAAAACATGTCACTGTTCGTATTATTGCAGTCTTTGCCTAGCATCGGCTGTTTACTCAGCCGTTGCAAGGCAGCGAATGGTTTATAGCTCGCGATTGGCTAGCACACGATCCACTGTTGTTGGAGACCTTACATAGCAACGACTGTTTACTCGCCGTTACTAAGCAACCCTCACTGTAACATTTCCCGGGTAACGTCGCTGGTAACGCATGCGTTATCGCGTCGCGTTGAGTCCACGATTCTCAACAGGGAGGATAATTGGGGAGCTATTTCAAGCAAATAGCGGCTCCGGTCTAGAAAACCGAGATTAACGGCCGTGGGGATCCGTTGCGCTGACCACGCGACACCCTCTATCCGCAAAAGTTGGCACTAACTTCGCCGACAAGCGGCGGTCGCTCTCTCGGTATAGTAAGCTTGCGGACTACAGGCCACGGAGTTTATTTTTTGTTTGTTGTCAGTAACTAGACTGCATAGCGTCGGATGTTATGATGATAGAGTAATTATGAGTTGGGAATGATTTGGAATGAAGCGATTGTGACCTACTCGAGGTACTATCCCGGAACTTTCCTGGAGGGATTGAGGGATATCACGAAGAACCTCAGAATAGCCGGTATCCCTGCAGAGATTTGAACCTAGCGTCTCCCGAATGTGAGTCTACAACTGTCCCCCTGTCCCCCATTCGGTTTGCAGATAAATATGTATCATTTAAATTAATTTTATCGTTACATTTTGTTCATGTAAGATATGTATCTCCTCAGTCTAAGTTTTTATGAGATAAATATAAGAAAACGCGTTTCGATGTTCTGACAACGCCAACCCAAGTTTACAGTAACTGTAATGGACACATTTTTTGCCCTTAAAATTTAGTAGCGCGTAGACTCGTTGCTGGGTAACGCCCGCGTTGCTGAGCAACAGATTCTTAATGAACGGGAATACGCAGCCATTGTTGAGTGACACCTTCGCAAACAGAAGTGTTCCCGCAGAAACAATGGACTACAACAATGAACGGTGTTTTATACCCGGGCTGCGCCGAGATGTTTTAAGTAGGACAAATGAGGCAACCGAGTTAGTTGAGAGTTGTGAGCAACGAAGTGAGCGCGGAAACTGAAAAATATCAATTGTTAGAGGCCGTTACCAGAGAACGATTAGTGTAGACGTAGCAGGCTGGAAAAGACTTAGCGTGTGTTGTAGTGATCTACTAAGTGAGATTAGTGATGGCGCTGTAATTAAGTGTAGTTAACGAGTAGTGTGTGTTAAAGTGGTCAATAAATCCAATCTCCAATCCAAAACCCCGTAATAGTCACTCCCTACACTCGACAATATTGTTCTTATTCCCAGAGTAATTTATGAGCTATAATGGAATTGACATGTGATGTTTGTCAAAAGGCAAAATCATGCTTCATTGCTGATTTAGATACAATTAATTTTATTGTTACTACATGTATTTCTGTTCCAGCTTTTACACCGCCGATTTATATATATGCCTATATATAGGCTAGAGAGAGAGAGAACATTTTGTAAAACAGTGATGTAGCAATCATGCTAATTTATATATGATTGATGACCCGTCTTTCCAAAAGCGACAGAAGTTGGATCAGTGCATCCAACGCAAGATGAACATCATCCCCCCCATTTCATTTATACGCATTTTAACATTACTGACTATTATACTGAGCATCTACCACAATTTATTCTTTAGGTAAGTGGTCATGAACGTGTAGCACACGTGCCTTGCATGGCACGTTATAAACTTAAAAATGGCACATGTTCCAGACAAACTAGAATGTTTTTTTGGTATAGATATTAGGCGCAATTTGTAGTAATTCGGTTTAAAGAATGTATATTACAGAATACCCCTAAATTGACTTAACCTAAAACATTTTCTTGTGCTAACGGGAATTTTGAAATTTAAACCTGCAAGTCAGTTTGTAGAACTGTATCGCACGTTGTGAGATGTTTACTGCTCTCTTTTGGAAGAGTCTTTTTTTTTATTCAGTATGGAGCCCCGATAGCGTAGTCGGTATAGCGGCTGGTTACGGGCGGGACTACCTAGGGGTCAGAGTTCGAGTCCCGGTAGTGTCAAGAATTTTCTCTTCTCCACGTCGACCAGACCGGCTTTGGGGTGCGCACACATCCTGTCCAATGAGTACCGGGCCCTTCTTTCCCCTGGGTTAAAGCGGCCGGGGCTTGAAGCTGATCATTCACCTGCAGCCGAGGTCAAGAAAATGTGGATCTATGTATTTACTTCACCATACGTCTTCATGGCGTAGTGCTTAATTACTTAAGCGCAAGGACAACTTTACCCTTTTTCTGTAAATTCAGTAGCTAATGAAGAAATTTGTATCGTATTTTAGTGTACATTTTACTAATCGGTTTACTGACATTTGGGCTCACCATTCTCCTCACTCTCTCTCTTCCAGCGCTTTCTTCGTACTTCTTACGTGAAGCGAAATGTCTGTTTCATCCCACTGGCCAAGGAACTTCTCATTATAAAGTGCTAATTTTTAACGTGTTGCTTTCGTAAAAGAGGTTGCCAGACCTGAACTGCCTCATTTATCATCCTGACCTGTCATCTGTGTTTCGGATTCTGTGTTACAGCCGAGAGCTTGCATAAAGACAATGAGGCGCCACATCTTTACATTTGAACCGTTCCCTGACGCCATTGAAGTGTTATAACATCACTTCCAGTCGATACCGTGCTGAAGTAGTCTAGCACGTGATTGCAAATGTATCGTATTGCTGTGGAAGACGACGATGTATTGCCTAGCTTAGACTCACACACTTATTGGTCCATCAAAGGTTTCAATGTCACAAATGCTTCTCCAGTTTAAGGAAGTAATTATTTTTATAGACACTTCAGACTAATTCTGCTTAATATTTTAAATCAGGAAATACATCCTAAAGTCTAACTGTAAGTAAGGGACATTGACCATTAAAAATTATCCCCCCTGCCGAGTGGTATAACTATTATGACGTTTGCCCTCATGTCATAGCTCGTTCATATACTCACTTATTCAATCACAACTCAGTACGCTGTCTTACGTGAGGAGTACCTAACGTTTCTACTCTCCTGTCGTTACAGAACTAAAGTGCCATTAGCACTAGTTCGTTCTCTTGGAACATATTATCAAGTTTTATGTGTCTCTTAGACGGGGTATGGATTGGATGTTGCATTTATTGACCACTTATACACACCACTCGGACTACACGCAATTGCAGCCCTATTGCTAATATCAACATTTTACAGCTCACTACAGCACCCGCTAAGCCTTTTTCAGCCTGCTGTGCCCTAACCAGCCGATCCTGGCAACGCTTCTCACAGTGGAGATTCTTCAGCTTCCCGCCCCCAGGTCCACTTGTCACAGCCGCCCGTGCAGAACTCTTGTCAATTCCCTCAACTGACAACTGCCAAGTATCAACTGCGGAACTCGACTCTCAACTGTCGAGTGCCATTTAACTGCCATCTCAAGAGACTCTCAGTCATCCTCAGCTCGCCTGGGGCCCTCGTTATGTAGCCTCGGGGGGCACCGGAAAACGCCATTTCCTAATAATCCCTCTGCTGTTGCTTACTTATTTGTTGCCGCTGGAACGTTTTTACCGAGCTGTTGCCTAGCAATGGTCATCTCCTCTGTCTCCATTATTCCGGCCTTCAGTCGTCATGTATTTTGAATTTAAGCTAATTCATGTCATATTTCCTGAAGCTGAAGTTGAAGTAGTACCCTGTACTTAATCAACTAAGTACCGTGCCATGAGGACGCATGAGAGAGTGGAGGTATAGTACCATCATTCGATATTTCGTTGGACTGCGGGCTGAAGGCCGGGGTTCGATTCCTTTTTTCCTTGGCATTTCAGCTCCAGTGGGCCTAGGCCTACCTCCATGAACTTCTGCGTTCACTTCGGTTTTTCTAGATCTTACACATACGGTAGGACTCCTTGGGCGAGTGATCAGCTCGTCGCAAGGCCTTCACCTGTACACAAACACAGAAAAACGCACACAAACATCCATGCCCTGAGTGGGATTCGAACCGACGGTCCCGGTTTCCGAGCGAGTGAAGACAGTGCATGCCTTAGACCGCTCGGCTACCGTGACCGGCCGTTCGATTCTTAGCAAGGGAAAAATACTTTTCTCTTTACAGTTTCCAGACCGCTTCATGGCCTCACCCAGCTTCCTTTCCATTGGTTACTGGAGGTTTTTGCCTTGGTGAAAAGTGGACGGAGCGTGAAGCTGACCGCTGACCTCCACCTAGTGCGGAGATCAAGAATGGTGGTGATATTTCCGGAAGACTTACACGAAATTATTTCTTAGGTAGTATATTCAGGGCCAGCGGGCATGTGTTCTCTCGTTTATGCATTTTTAGTGGGAGGTTTCAGTACTTCCAGATGGACGAGGCATGTAGCATGTACGGAAGAGGCAAAATACGTATGTAGTATTTTTATCGCAAACCTGAAAGGATCAGACCACTTGTAGGCCAAGTCATATGAAAGGATAATATTAACCATTTAATGTATACCAAGTTAGCTACGTGTACCATCAGATTTGCCTTTAAAATACCATGCATTTAGTCCAGAAGGGTCATGTATGTGTTTTGTTGGTTCTCAGAATAAATTGTCATTCCCCGGAACAGTATTAACCGACTGGATTTTGTGATGGAGACGTTATATTTTTCCTGAGATACGAATTGAATTTGTATGTTATTTAGATGAACTTCCTCTTACAGAGTGTTAAAATGGACCTTACAGAGTACGGGGTCACTGTGTTGTCTTGATTCATGTGGCTTAGGTTAGGTACACGAGACTTGTTGTTAGGAATATAGCAATTAATTTTCAGACTTCGTTGCAGACGGAGTCTGATTGCTCAAAAGAAAGATTCTGCTCCATGGAATTAGAACTTCAGATATTGTCACCACAAAATACGACCATTGGACCCTGTTCTTAGTTCAAGCTAACTCATATCACAGCTTATCTTCCGACTACCCTTAATAAAATATTTATTCATTCATATGTTCGCCGATCACAGTGACCGGGCAGTGTAAGGCACGAATTGTCTTCGCCCTCTATAACGCTGGGATCGTGGGTTCGAATCCAGCGCAAGGTATGGATATTTGTCTGCGTTTATTCTGTGTTTGTGTTGCCTATATAGGTAGCGGCCTTGCGTCGGGCTGATCTCCCTTCCAAGGAGTCCTGCCGACTGTGTAAGATTAAGAAATTGAAGTGAAACAAAGCGTTTCAAGGATGCCCTATGTTCAAGATGGGAGCAATATGAATAGATAGATAAATAGGTAGGTAAGTAGGTGGGTGGGTAGGTAGGTAGATTCACATGCTCGGGGATACTGTAAGGAGAGTTTCCCACCTCCTGCTTTTTCTACGGGAGATTTATCTTCGAAACATTTTACAAAGGCTCTAAAGATCGTCGCGATATTTCGAAGAATAGTGGAAGAATGTTCTTACGCCACATTTCATTGAAACTGTACAGTAGCTCCAGAGATTAAACAAGAAGACATCAAAACAGACGTATAGCGCCTCCCTATTATGTGTTCATTTGAAGCACTTAGTGACTCACGGTTTTCATCACAACTCCGCATTTAGCAACCTTCAGATGAACCTTGCAGCCCCTAAAGGCTACTTTCTGCAGTGCTCATTCACTACATTTGGGCGCCCGGCTCCGAACTTTCTTTACTACTTCCTCCTTCTTCACGTCAATATATTTTTAAGGTTCGCTCAGTCGTAAGCTAAATTAGTTATTACACCGAGAACGTGAACAACGGCAGTTGGCGGTTTAATGTTCTAAGCGTCCAGACTGTAGACGTCCTCAGTTCGCTTCACCGACAGAAGAGTTTTCCCTGATGCAGTGAAACAGCATGCCCCTACCGAAAGCAAATGCATCGTGCAGTACATGAAGCTGCCGCACAGCAGACTACCTTATCGGTAACGCTCCAGACTTGTATTCAGGAGGTCGGGAGGTTCGAATATCCGTTGGGACACCGGGTGTTCTGACAGAGCGCATATTTGTGGTTTTAATCGGTCCTTCCATGCAAATATTGAGATAGTACCTGGATTAGGTTTCACTTGTTTCCTTCCACATCCCTTCAGATCAGCCCCTCATCAATCACCCTAGCATTCGACGCTGTCTAGTCTAGATACAGACAGTCGTAAAGCCACACATACGAAACTCTTTTCTGTTTTATTAACATATGAAATTTACGTTTTGAAATACTCACTGAAGAATTCAGTTTTATTTTCATAACTTGTACGTTTCTCCAAGTATAATTAGAATGCTCAAGTCAAGGAGGATGAAATGGGCAGGGCATGTAGCATGAATGGGGAGAGGAGGAATGCATATAGGATATTGGTAAGAAAGCAGGAAGGAAGGAGACCACTGGGAAGAACAAGACGTAGGTGGGTGAACAATGTTAAATGGCTCTTAGAGAGATAGGATGGGATGTAATGGACTGGAATGATCTGGCTCAGGATAGGGATCAGTGGAGGGCTCTTGTGAACAAGGTAATGAACCTTAGAGTTCCATAAAATGCTGGGAAGTTCTTGAGTAGCTGCAGAATTGGCGACTTCTCAAGAAGGGCTCAGTTCCATGAGCAGTGATGAGTGAATTCAGCTTTAATAGATGTTTTGGAATAGTGAACCTGTGTTTCGTATTGCTTGAGGTGGGGATATTGTGTGTGGGTATGTAGGCAGGACAGTACTCTCTCTCCTCTCACTACCTGATCAAGATCTAAACGGCAAACCTTTAGCAAATCCAGGATAACTTCATTTTGATGTACTCAGTCCCCCACCCCCTTCTCATCCCTTTTCATGGAGCTGACTTGAAGTCTAAGGAAAGCTAATGCGAATTCACGTGTATGGAAACTTTGTATAGAATATATGCATTTTTTTTTTAATTTGAGGATCTCGCGGCGCCATGAGGAGTAGTCTCTTTGGGATTGTGATACCTTGTAGCCTCATAGAATTTTACCGATTTTTCCTGCGAATCGTCCATAAATTACCAGGCTACACTGTGTCACAGCTCATAAGATAGTACCTTTTATGCAGCTTTTATTCAAGAAACACCTCCCTTTTCCTAATTAGTTCCGATGTCAAGAAATTTGTGGATCTATACATCCGCTCCCTCATACGCCTTCATGGCGTAGTGCTTAATTAATTAAGCAAGGGGACAACTTTACCTCTCTTCCGGAGGTTGAAGTTATTTTTGCCTTTAATTCCTTCGGCTTTGTGAGATTTTGTTAAGAATTTATCGTCTGTATTTCTTGTCATGGCTAGAATTCCCATATTTATACGTCAGTTGTGTCAAGTGTATTTTGTGAAAGGTGTAGACAGATACAATTATGCGTAGGATCTGAGGGTCTCACAGCGGTGTTTCGGAGGAACCTGTCGCGTCAATCCTCACAGTCGAAGAGTAAGTCAAGCAATATACCAACATGACGGACGTAGCAAGCTCTGCTGGTTTCTTGCTTGGCTTGTTCTTCCACTGTGTAGTCCTTTGAAAGTCAACTGACTTTTCGGAGGAGCATGTCGCGTCCATCTTCACGATTGGAGAATAAGCCAAACATGAACCCAGCATGAAACATGTAGCAATCTTAGCTTGTTTCTTACTTGGCTTATTCTTCTAACTTATAGTTCGTTGAAGGTCAGCCGACGTTTCGAGCTACGTCGCCTTCACCTTAACTGCCGAGGAATAAGCCAAGCAAGAAACCAGCGTGAAGCAGGTGGCAAGCTGTGCTAGTTTTTCCCTCGGAACATTTTTCGACCCTGAGGATGGAGGCGAAGTGTTCCTCCGAAACGTCGCTGACTTTCAACGGTCTATGCAGCGTTATATCCCAGAAGATAGAACTCTTTATAATTAGACGGCTTATGCACCTTATGCGTTAAATGTTTTGTGGCAACAGCTGAAGTTGGACTTCGAAATGGTACATGTTGCGCCAGTAGGATCTGACGCTTTGAATACTTGATGAAGTCGTGTTTCTGGCAAACTTGCTGGAGGACTGAGTAATATTTAAGGTGGTGTTTCCACCCCCACCCCCCAGCATGTGGGCGGTGACAGGGCATGCAGATCGTGTCAAGGGTGGCAGATTTGGAGCAAGCAAATTGAGTGTGAGATGCCTTCACTTGTCGACGACAGTGGTCCTAGCCTGATTTGACGGGCATTACTGGAACGTTGAAATACGAACTGTCGGAATTATATTTTTATTGAACTGAGTGACTGTTTCATAGTTAATTTAGTACTGAGCATGTTGGTAGAACCGTAAAGCGTCTGACTTAGTTTAGAGAGATAATCAATTAGGTCTGGCCTAAGTAATGTCGACCCTGTGCTTAACTAATTAAGCACTACGCCACGAAGACGTATGGGGTAGTGGATGTATAGATCCACGTGTTATTGACCTCGGCGTTAGTTGGAGTTGAATGGTCAGCTTCACGCCCCGGCCGCTTTACTCCTGAGCAAATGTCCGCAGTACCAATTGGAAAGGAGACTCAGTGGGACCCAGAATCGGTCTGGACGAAGTGGAGAGGAGAAAAATCCCAGGATTTAAACTCGGGCCCCTCGGCCGTCCAAACATTAGCCAGTCGCTATGCCGAATGCGCTAACCCGGTTCTTTTGGCGTGCTGACCATTATTATGAACATTTTCATAGTTTTCTTCAGTCGCTTCATGCAACTGTGTTTGTAGGCCTAACGTGACATGGGTAATAATCACCTCTTTACCCGTCCAGCCCAATTCTCCACGCGTAACTACCCTCACATTTCATTTGGCCCTGAATATTCTTTGCAATTCATACAGTGACGGCAAAGGAACTGTGAACTAGAAAGATTACCGTTCCTTGGGATGTGACGCCGTGCTGTCTGGTAGGTAGTTACCAACGTTTCGAACGAATCTGAAACCTCAGTCTTCAAGGTATGTATCCTGAACATGGAGGCAGTAGGTATCTGCGGAACTTATGTAACATCCATTGTGAACGCTGTGAGGACCTCAAAACTTATTGATTTATGAACTTGTTAACAGATTTACTTACTTACTTATGGAACTGAGCCCTTCTTGAGGAGAAGCCAATTCTGCAGCTACTCAAGAATTTCCCAGCATTTTATGGAACCCGAAGGTTCATTACCGTGTTCACAAGAGCCCTCCACTGCTCCCTATACTGAGCCGGATCAGTCCAATTCATATCATCCCATCCTATCCATTTTAATACTGTCCACCCACCTACGCCGTGGTCTTCCCAGTGGTCTATTTCCTTCTGGTTTTCCCACCAATTTCCTATATGCATTCCTCTTTTTCCCCATTCGTGCTACATGCCCTGTCAACCTCATCCTCCTTGACTTGATTATTTTAATTATACTTGTTAACATATTAACTTACTGGAATGTTTTTTGGATACGACGTCATGTAGTCTGGTGAAAGTCAACCGACTTCTGTGAGGAACATATCATGACATACTGATATATTGGGTTTTTAAGATAACTAATAAAAACACGACGTTTCGGAAACTGGATCTGTTTCCGTCCTCAGGTGAAGGAAAACACCTGTTAGGTGTTTTATAGGTGTTTTCCTTCACCTGAGGACGGAAAGAGATCCAGTTTCCGAAACGTCGTGTTTTTATTAGTTATCTTAAAAACCCAATATATCAGTATGTCATGATATGTTCCTCACAGAAGTCGGTTGACTTTCACCAGACTACATGACGTCGTATCCAAAAAACATTCCAGTAAGTTAATATGTTAACAAGTATAATTAAAATAATCAAGTCAAGGAGGATGAGGTTGACAGGGCATGTAGCACGAATGGGGAAAAAGAGGAATGCATATAGGAAATTGGTGGGAAAACCAGAAGGAAATAGACCACNCCGCAAAAAACGAAGAAGTGTACCGTTGCAACGAAGTGTTTTATATCCGGTCGGCGTAAAGCTAGCTTACGTGGAGAGAACTGACCAGAAGAGAGAAGAATACAAAATACAGAAGAGTGCAGGAGAGATTAGAGACTGGAGAGTCCTACCGAACAGTAGAAGCCCAGCCCTAGGACAGGACAGAAGAGAGGAGATGGGTACAGACCTGCTCACCGAATTCGTACAAGACGCATCTAAGGGTGGAACTGTTGAAGAATTTGTATGTTCGTGTTCCAGGAAACTTTTAATACGTTATAAATATTTGTAGATCCGCCTGGTGATTGTCCAGTAAATCAATTCATCAATCCAGATAACCCATTGCTCAGTTGTCGTGTTACCGCGCTACGCGACAATATCCCCCCCATGTTAGGATTCAGTTCCTACTGGAGTCTTGCTTGGCTTTTTCTTTCGACCTGAAGGTGAAGGCGATATAATCGGTTAAAATTCACCGGACTACATGACATAGGTACACGCGGTAGTGTAGTTGGTTGAGACACTATGCTATAAGCAGGAAGGTCGCGGGTTCGATTCCCGATGAGGTAACTGGATTTTTCAATTGACCTAATCCTTCCAGCCGCACTATGTTCCAAGGGTTGACTCAGCCCCTAAAAGAAATGAGTACCAAGAATCTTCCTGGGGGGTAAAGAGCTGCTGACCCGTAAGGCTGACAACCTTACCGCCATCTGTGAGCCAATTTGCTAGAAGATGTGGGAGCCTCGACGTGTCACAGCCCTATGGGCTTCCACGGCACGTTACAGGGATAGCTTTACTTTTAGCTTTACGCAGTGTTATATCCTAGAAGCAGAAACTCTCCATAGTAACTGTTGTTAGATCCTCAGATCCAACCCATCTGGAGGAAAGAGGGGGATCCAATTCGTGACGCATGTTTTCTGAGAGTTTTAATGACTCTTACTGATCTAACACCTGCACAGAATTACAGGATACCACAATCGTAAATTGAATGCGTGCTTCTGCCACATGACGCGAAGTGAATTTTAAAATCAATGTCGAGCAGTACCCTAATCTTAATTCTGAAACTGTAATTTTATGTCTAACTGCAAAAGCAAATCACTCATAATTTTAAAAATGGAACAATAAATACATTTGTCTCACGGCCGACATGTCATTACACTGTACATACTACGCAGTAATTACCTTGCGAAAGCTGAATTCCTTATACAGTTCCGTATCAAACCTCAGATCTCTGAAAAAAGAATTTCGTTTTTGTCTGTTCATTATCAGAAATTTGGAAGGCGGCTTATAATTTGTTTATTTAGTTTTTTATTTAGCTGTGATGTTCTAGCTGATGTACCCGTTTTTGTCCCGGTGTAATGCGCTTGTGTAGTTAAGAAGTGTAATTAAAATTTTTGATGTTGATCTTAGTGATATTAATATAAAGTAAAGGATTATACCTTATCGAGGGCTACCGCTTTATCATGGAGAAGGGGTTTACGCCCCCCAATGGCCCGGAGGAGCTATGCTGGCGGGAGCGTAAGCTTCTGGTAAGGCCACCCATACCACACAGGTCAAAGGCTAAGGGTCAGACGTAGTGAAGTCCCTTGTCCTCCATGTTGGGGGTTGAGCATGTGGCTAATGATCCCACCCCGGAAAATTTTGCGATTACGAAAGCATGAAGGAAGCCGAGATACACACAAGTCTGTAGCGCCACTAAGGAGGTGGAGGAGGAGGAGGAAGAAGAAGAAGAAACTACTGTACGGACATTAACTCCATTAGGGCCACAGTGCAAATCCTCGTTTTTTAGAACTCTTAAAAGTTTTGAATTAAATATCCCAGAAACTACAGCGGACAGACACGTGGAATAAGAAAGTAGTCCTTTTCTAAGTTCTGTCTAATACAAAAATCCTCAATACACTAGTAAGAATGGTTCTCGAACGGTAAGAAAAGACGTTTTGGTGGATGTAGCATTTAAAACGTCCTCGACGAGGTCTTCTGTCGTCATGCAAAATTTGGTCGAAATAGTTGGAAGTGTGTGGAAATGTGTAACGAACAGACCTCTGCTCACGCTTCTTTGTAAGTGATTTAAAACTGGTTTCAGTACGTTACCATACAACATGTTTATATTTTGTTGGCCAGTATGATTAGTGGCCCTGAAGGCATGAATCAGCATTAAATTCCCTCAACAAGCGCGTTAGTAACATACGTAAATGTTTAATAGTAAATTTAAGTGAGCTGAGTTTTATAAATTAAACGCACCCAAGTCATGTTTCTCTTGTTTGTTGTAGTACCTCGTGACAGATGAAAGAATTAGATCGTATGTTGCGTTTGTGGCTCACACACAGGTAGTTATGAATATAGCACCTTGCAGTCCGTTGCTTGGCTTACTCCTCCAGCCTGAAGATGGTGACGACGTCCCCCCCCCAAGAGTCTGTTAACTATCAACAGAGTACGCTACAGTACCTCCCGGAAGGTATAACTGTTCTAATTATATCGTAGGCCGGGTTCTCACATCTGCGGCCCGGGTTCGAACTCACGTCAGGTCATCTGGGATGTGTGGTGGACAGAGTGTCACAGGTTTTGTCCGAATACTTCGGTTTCCTATGCCAAATGGCATTCTACCGATTGCTCCGCAATCATCATCTTCTGTCGTCTGGGGCTGGTACAATAGGCCAAACACTGGCGTCAGTACCAAGAGAACTCAGCCTTACCCAATGAGAACAGCAAAAAAACAAGAAATTATTTCGTACATCACGATCAGCAGGAGAGGGGATAGCGTAGTCGGTGTAGCAACTGGCTACGGGCTGGACGACCGAGGGGTGCCCCTGTAGGGTCAAGATTTTTCACTTTTCCATGTCCTCCAGACCGGCTCTGGGGTTCACCCATACTCCTATTCGATGGGTACCGAGGTCTCTTTCCCGGGGGTAAAGCGGCCGGGGCGTGAAGCTGACCACTCACCTCCAACTAGTGCCGAGGCCAAGAAAATGTGGATGTATGCATCCATTCCCCCATACGTCTTCATGGCGTAGTGCTTAATTGGTTAAGCACAGGGGCAACTTTACAGGTGAACAGTAGGAGTTGTCAGATGCTGGAGCAAAATCTGCAGACTTTAGCATTTCACGAATGTGCTCTATTCTGCCTGTTACAGAAGGACAGTTCTTCTCATCCTCGTACAAAAACCGCGTTGACGGGACCCACATATACGAGGCGAACCAGACGTTGTGCAATTCTTAGGAAATATGTGATCAGGACTGCCACAGTGACATCTCATGTTCTTTTTTATTTTAAACTAAAGGAAGTCATCACCACAGTTTTTTCGCCTTTAACTGCAGTTGGGGCTCTACATCTCCCGGATAATTTATGGTGACTGCCAGGGTTTTGCCAGTTCCACATCTCCCTCTGTTCGCTGGCTACTGTCTTCAGGGGCGGTAATCTCTCCCAGAAGGGAAACCACACTGTCACCTTGTGACCTACAGTAGTGAACACCAAGGCACAACTTTGTAGGGTAGAACCGAAAATCTGGAGCCCTTGTCTCTTGTGCTTTATCTTAACTCACCCTACTGAGAGCACAATGGGTTATTGTTGGCATGCTGGAGGAGGTAGGCGTGGCGTGGCGTGGCTTTGTGGCTTGTGCTACTTGATAGTTTGTGTGGAGGAGTTTGCCAAACTCTAAGAGAACTGTTATATATCCGAGAGAATGTAAATGGTTGGGGCGAAGGAATAAAGATAGACAAGGAATTGGATATTCAAGTGCGGTTATGGTTGAAGGAATTTGGATTATTTTATTCCAGTCAGTCTACAGCAGCACTAAGAACAGTGGGGTTAAGTAGAATTCGAGTTTCAAATGAACGTTGTTTATAAGCAAGATCTATTACTCAAAACTTCTTTGCTGTATATGATACTTAGCAGCAGAGAAGTTACCGAAGTTTACAAGTTTGTAGTTACTGATTCTTCTTTGTCTTCAAATATATGAGCCATATTTTCCTAATAAGATTAGTGCGTCATTACACCTTAACGACTTTCTTTTCAGAGATTAATCTAAGGTGGATTTTTGTACATGCTTTCGTATGTGGCGAATAGTGTCATAACCATCAGTATGTGGGTTCTGCCTTCATGCGGGCGAATGCGCTGGCCTTCCTGCGTGGATTCCTTCCGCTGTCCCCTAACACAAGAGATGGTTACGTCCCCTTCACACACCCTATTAATCACCCTTTAAGGACCAACCCTAATGTAATGGTGTCTGTGTAGCGCAGGGTTTCTCCAATGATAAGGCTGAGCCTCTAGGTCCCGCGCAGTGAAAATAATGTTTCGTGAGAAAATTACATAACATTTACGAAAAGTGCAGTTCTGGCATAGTCGGAGGTCTCTATCAGGCTGTACGGTGACAGCAGGAACCTAAATAGCTTTACAGCCTCTGTACACCTACAGTAAGCTATAAAATGTTCCTGTACACTCACGAAAAGTACAGTTCTGTACATTGTTGCAGATTCCTATCAGACTGTACGGTGGCAGCAGGGACCTACATAGCTTTATGTCCTCTCTACATCTACAGCGAGCTATAAAATCTTCCCGTATAGTCATGAAAATTTTGCGAAACATTTCTGCAGCTACAGCTACATTGTACAAAAGGACGCATATAAAATTTTATACTCTTTCAAAATTGTTTGTGGATTCAACTAGGTTCTAAATAATTCTTGAAAACTTGTTAATTTCCCTTGCAGTAGGTCGCGAAATCACCCCAGGGTCGTGACCCACAATCTGAGACACAGTACAATTGTGACTAATACACTAGTCATATGTTCCGAGATTCCGTCCGAAAAGAGAGTAACTTCCATACTAATGTGTATTTATATGCGGAGGCATACAAGAAGAAATTATATTTTCCCAGAACTTTGATGCATCTCCTTAGCCATTGATGTTTTGTGCATGCCCTAAAGAGAAGTACACTGTATTTGTCGCAGTACAGTTTCAAACTGTAAATTGAAACGTCATGGCTTAATTAATGTAAGTAATGGTATCTCGTTACAGTGATACTGCTACGCTCATAAACACTATGTAACCCTAGCTAATTGTTCAACTACCCCTCTCTTTGTAATTCGAAACAAAAATTATTTAATAATATAATTATTGTTTCCTGCGCGGGAGAGTCCTGCTTGAAATATGAACCCTCAGACCAAGTATTCTGACATGTTTTAATGATCTTCCTTAGTTACTCCAGGAATAGGCAGTGCCTAAAATTAGGCCACGACCACTTCTTACTACATTTTTTCTAATTCATTGCTCATTACTCATCCATCATTGCAGTCTACACAGTCTGATCTAACAATATCGTTAAATAAATCAAATAAGCAAATAAATATAATTACAATAATGAAATACTAATAGAAATATTGTTTTTATCACAAATTGCCATTACCGTAGTTCAGACAAAACAAAACTTTGGATTGTTATTGTACAGAGCAAATATATGAGCACCATGCTGTGCAGACGTGTGGAGGTATAACTCCACCATTCTTTACCTTCGTACTAGATAGAGGTGATTAGTCAGATTCATGCCCCGGCCGTTTTATCCCCTGGGAATGAGTCATATTGCCCATTGGGTATGAGGCTGGATGGTTCTTAGAGCCGACATGGACTCTGTGCGGAAATTTATTGCCACTGCCAGGAATCAAACCCATGCCGTCTCGCAACCAGCCCGTCGGTATACCCACTGAGCTATCCCGGCTTCCAATCTGGACTATATCCTGAATGCAAAACAATTGTGTGCAGTGCAGTACAGGGAAAGTAGCGCTCTGTCGAAAGCCAGTGAAGTTCATTGGAACGTTCAAATTATAGATTTCATTTTGAAAACTCTATTATGACTATTAAATTGGAAGGTTTGTGATGTCAGTTATTAAATGTGTCGAATTCAGACTTAGCTCGTTGACCCCGAATTAATGAAAGCAAATATAAAAACAAAAACAGAAAAACTGAACGTTTCAGTGTTAATTGAATTGACATCTCTCAGGCAGACGTTGTGACAGTGCAGAATGAAAGTTTATGTCAATGCGCTCTGGAGTACGGTCTGGTCATGTCCCACAGTTTTCACTGGTAGCTGCTGTCACGTCAGTTTTTGAATAGCTATTCCGTTCTGAGCCTGATGATAAATACGAATGAATACTGCATCACGTTGGGATTCTCATATGAAATCCCTTTCTCTCTTCCATGTTTTAGGGCTGTCCATACTCTGCAGAATGCAGCTCTCCTGAGTGTCCTTCCGTAGTGTTTTCTGGGACACCTTGTAGTCCCGTAGAAGTTAACTGATATTTCTGAGGAATACGCGGATAATCCCTCCGTATTTAGATAGATAATTTCACTGTCTAGTGCCTTTGAAATCATAATTTTGACAGGTTTCTTCTCTCTGGATAGGCAGTAGGAGCCATTGGAAGGGGCTGTGGGATGTCGTATGAATGAAGAGACAACCGCTAGTTGAACTGTCCTATAGGATTTATTGCAACTGCACAGTATACACAGACGGATAACAACAATAGTGAACCGCTTGAACACTGAACTAGTATTGTAGAACGGTAGAACTAGACTAGACTGTCACTGTAACTCAGTGTATCTTCTTATGTAGCCTAGAGTCGGACATATAGAAAACGGTTACGTAATAGGTACTGCTGTTGCCAGATACCGTGTTTACAAGTTCCCTAGCAACCGCTGTTTACTCGCTTTTGCCTAGCAACCGTTGTTTACTCGTTGTTGCTAAGCAATGAAGCTTGCGTTGTCCCACTTGCTTGAATGTGGGCAGTTCCCACATATATATGGGGCACGCGGTAGCGTAGTTGATTGATTGGCTATGCTACAAGCCCGAAGATCGCGGGTTCAAGTCCCCGATGAGGTTATTGGATTTTTTTTTTAAATTTACCTAATCCTTCCGGCCGCACTATGGCCCTGGGGTCGANTTCCTGCAATGTACCCCAGAGGACGCTTCTCTACATGCATCACACAGAATTGCCTATTGGCCCAAAAACAAATAGTTCGTTGCAGTTTATATTTTATCCCAGTTTTTTAATGTTTTCTAATTGCTTTTGTGTCAGTGCGTTAATGGCTACTAACCGAAACGAATTGCCACGACACATTTATGTTATAAAATTTAAATGTTTTAAATAGTATACTATATATATGAAGTGTGTTATCTTTTGTGCTAGAATTGGAATCGATCTGACTGCATAATGGTCGTTTGTTGTTTCACTTTTCATTGCTTCAAGGTCCCATAGAACAGCAAATTTAATTGCAAGCTGACCCTTCGTTGCCATATTCACGAGGGCAGGAGTCTAGAAATTACAAGTTGCTTGACCTTTCAACGACTTCCCATGACAGCGAATGGGTTATCAAAGAGGACAGGAAAATTCATTTTGTTCTTGTCGCTTTCAGTCTGAAACACGCATTTATGTACGCAGATCCTTATGTGTCATCTAATGTAAAGTGAGCGTAAAAGCGCTTTTTGCTGATGAGGGGTTTGGTTTAGGAGAGTAGGGGCGGGGAGTTTGGGAGTGGTGACGACTTGGATGTCAAAGCAAGTGATACACGCAGTGGGGCCTGGAGGTTAGGGAAGGCATAGAGGCTAAGGGAAGAAATGGACGTACATGGAGAGAGACCCATACCCTTTAATACAGTCTGTAGAATGCTGATAAGGTTTAATTCAAAGCAGCATACCGTAACAAGGCTCACAGATCCCACGGGTTTCTGTGCTACCAGTAGCAGCACAACTAGCAGCAGATCTCTCCCGGTCTGGCATCTGAGTTTTGTACTAAGAAGACGCAACTCAGTAGTCCCATGTTATGCCGAAAACACGTACCTCAGTAGTGTCATGTTGTGCCGAGAACATACAACTTAGTAGTCCCATGTTGTGCCGAGAGCACGCAACTCAATAGTGCCGTGTTGTACCGAGAACATGCAAGATAATAGTGTCCTGGTGTGCCGAGAGCACGCAACTAAGTAGTGCCATGTTATGCCGAGAACTTAAAACTCACTAGTGCCATGTTGTACCGACAATATGCAACTCAATAATGCCATATTGTGCGAAGAGAACGCACCTAAGTAGTTCCATGTTGTGCCGAGAACACGCAACTCAATCGTGCCCTGTTGTGCCGAGAACATGCAAGACAGTGGTGTCGTGTTGTGACGAGAGCACGAACTCAATAGTGCCATGTGCCGAGAACATGCAACTCAGTAGTGCCATGCTGTGCCGAGAGCATCCAACTTAATAGTGCCATGTTGTGCCAAGAGCACGGAACTGAAGAGTGCCACGTTGTGTTGAGACATGAAATGCTTATCTAAATGATATTTTCAAATTTTTTCTCCCAGAAACATAGCCCATCTCACTTGCAGAAATAGATCTATTAGTGACATTTAGAAAGACAACCACTCTTTGTCCTGGAAATCAGACGGCCTCCAAAAATAAACTTTGTGATGGAAATGCTGTTACACTTAACGTCGCGTTTTTTTATTGCTAGTGGGGTGGGACTAAGTCCCTTGTACTGCGGCCACTTCTGGCCTATTGTACCAGCCCCAGATGATAGGTGAGGGTGATTGTGGAGTAATTGGTGGAATGAAGATTGGCAGGGGAAACCGAAGTACTCGGAGAGACCCTGTCCCAGCGCCACTTTGTCCACCACAAATCCCACTTGACCAGACCCGGTATCGAAACCGGGCCGCCGCGGTGGGAAGCCAGCGACTAACCGCTTGATCTATGGCGCGGCCTAGCGTCACATATTAACACGTCGTATAAGTGAAGACATTTTCACTCGTAACTCGAAACGCATGTGACAATTATCTGCCATGTTTCCAATCATAAAGGTCTATTCGGATCTTACTTTCAGCAGGTGGTCCTTGGTTCACACTTTGAAATAGACCTCCATCTTTTATGTGATTTCAAAATATTATTGTAACATCTCGAGCTGCCGGTCACGGTAGCCGAGCGGTCTAAGGCATGTACTGTCTTCGCTCGCTTGGAAACCGAGATCGTAGGTTCGAATCCCACTCAGGGCATGGGTGTTTAGTTTGTGTGTGTGCGTTTTTCTGTGTTTGTGTACAGGTAGAGGCCTTGCGACGAGCTGATCACCCGCCCAAGGAGTCCTACCGAATGTCTAAGATCTAGAAAAACCGACGTGAACGGAGAAGTTCACTGGGGCCCACTGGGGCTGTAGTGCCAAGGAAAAAAAAAACATCTCGAGCCACAGTTCGTTCAGTTGCCATGTTAGTGTTACTGAAGGTATGGAATTGAATTAAAAACGACATGGGAAAGGCGCCAAGTGGCATGCCTTTCTCACTAATCTTAATAACAGCTAACGCTCTGGACTGAATATTGTTAGAGAAAGAACAGCGTTTCTGATCACCTTGTGAACTCGGCCTGAAGCTACAATAATAATAAGACTTTAGTTCCACTGTAGCAGAAGCGCAGCGGGGTGCAGTCCGTGTGGGCACTGCTTCGTAAACATGGGGCACACGTGTGACGTATGAGGCTCTCACGGGAGTGGTGATGACTTTCTTGGGAATATGATGCGTAGAGTAACTTTCATCCCGCAGATGAAGGTAGAAAATTCCACCGAAACAGTAAAACGACTCTGCGACGTCATATGTCACGAGACGGCAGTCTTTTAATCATACAGTCGGTATAGCGACAGGCTGCGGGCTGGACAACCGAGAGGTCGGAATTCGAATCCCGGTGGATGTATGAATTTTGACTTCACATAGTCCAGAGAGGCTGTGGGGCCCACCGAGCCTCGTATCCTGTGGGTACCGGGGGTAAAGCGGGCGGGACGTGAAGTTGACCACTCACCTCCAACTAGTGCCGAGGTCAAGAAAATGTTGGATCTATACATCCACTTCCCCATACGCCTTCATGGCGTAGTGCGTGTTTTGTTAAGTACAGGAACAACTATACCTTCTATGCCTTTTAAATGTTTTTTATTTGCTTATGTTTTTATAATTGACTTAAGGAATAAAATGTAAATGTAGTGGTTTACATACGTGTTATCTCTTCTTGTATCGCTTAATTAAAACTATATTTTATTTTGAAATTTTGAAGCACTTAAATTGGATATGATTTTAAGACGAAATGCTATAAGAAGAAAATATGTAGTCTACTATAAAGTATAAAGCTGTCCGTGTGCTTACTTAAGCACTTCGCTATGAAGACCTATGGGGGAGTGGCGGTATAGCTTAGCTGCGAGCATTTTTGACTACTGTACTAGATGGAGGTAGATGTTCAGCTTCACGCTCCGGCCCTATAAATACGTGAAACACAAGTTGGATGTGGGATTTGCCCCTGGGGAGAGCGTCATCATTGAGTACGAGACTGGGTGGACCTAAGAATCGGACTGGCCGCCCTGCCACTACTGGAAATCGAGCTCAGATTCCCCGGTCGTCCAGCCCTTAGCTTATCCACTGACACAAATATTACAACGTATTTCGTGAGCTTGTGGTCTTCTGAGTTGTGGTACCGTTTATTTATATATGCAGTTTCTGACGTTTCGCAGACGTATACTGCCTCCGACTTCAGGATTGAAGTTTGTAGCTTGTGTAAGTACATTACAAGGAAGGTGTTCATGGTAACCAAGGAGAAGGACCAGATCCTAGGTCGCGAGAATAAGTGTACATACTCGTAGACGTCCCACATTCCTGGACCAACATATATCAGCCGTGAAGATAAAGGCGTTATTCCCCTCCGAAACATCGGTATCCGTCCACAAAGAACACGGTGTTACAACCCAGAGGACCATAATATTAATAATCACCCTCTTGAAAACCTAAAATTTGTATGTGTTCCATTTGCAGGTGGCCAGGCTTGAATGGCAGATTTCCGGAGATTTCATGCACTTCCGGTAAGTAGCAGCGGCAGCAGAACTTGACAGTGTTAAGAGCAGGGATTTCAGGAATATTTTCCCTTGCAGCTACACACAGTTATGTATATTCCTTAGTTCATAGGAAAACACATGAAGAGAATTAAGTGTACATATTTTCCCTTCTGTAAAAGCATTACTATTTATTCGATAAGGATTCAAAGTAGCTTTGCTTTGAATTCAATATAATTATTTCTAGTTGTGGCAGTCATTGACTTAAAGCGCGATATTTATCTTTAACACAATGCCAGGGCTTGAGATTCTCACACCAGTGGTTATAGCACCATATGGTCCGTTGAATGTCAACGGACACGTCGACTTCTATCTTCAGCGTCGTAGAATAATCCAAGGAAGAAACCGGCATGAAGCAGGTTGTAAGTAGAGCTACCTGGAGCCGATATGTTCGTCTGGAACGCTGGTTGATTTTCAACGGTCTCTGTAACATTATATACCAGAAGAAAGAACTTTCTAATACACTTATTCATTTTGACATATTGCCCTTTTCTTTTGAAATGGGAAACATTTCAGAGAAAGACGTAGGTAACTTTTTGCTGTTTTGTGAGAGTCACGATTGTCTTTGACCTTCTGCTGTTGGTCCTGTTGACAAATCTTTATTTGAAACTGTATTTTGCACTGAATTTACTTGGCTGAGTGTGCACCGTGCACATGTGACTTACACTTCGGTATTCTCCGTGTATTAGCCAGATGCACAGTTTTGAATCACCCACGTAATTCTTATTCGGCTCGCCAATTCAGCTTATTGCTAGTCACTTTTTCTTAACCCTTTAAATATTCACTGACTGACTGATAAATTATTACTGGTCTTCGCGAGCACGATGAATTTTGGTTCCGAGTCCAACGGGACTCATGACTATATTTTAGGACTGAGAGCTCTGGGTATCTTCAGACTTAATCTTAAATACTGAATTTATTCTAAATGATATATAAAAATTCAGTTCGTACCTCACAGGAGACACGTTACGTCTCCGCTGCAAAGCTCATCCATACGAAACAACCAGGTACACTGTGTGGGCAGAATGCAGAGTTTTAATATATTAAAGCAGGTGGTATATATAGTAACCACTGAGCTTTAATGGGTTAATATACTGCACACCTCGTCACGTAATGTCGCGACTTCACGATTTTCGACCACCAACATTAGTCACAGTGTATTTCATATGAGCAGAATGGCATGGCAGTGAGTGGTCACAAACCGTGTAATACGGGATAAGCATATTTGATTGAAACATCTGCCCATCGTCGAACCGTAACAGGCGGGCCGATTCGATCATTCAGAGGGCAGCGGTATACAGACCGTTTGCACAGTTCATGTATTATTTCGTGCCTGTCGGATTTCAAGCGGTCACCGTTTTGCTCTCAAATTCCGCACATGCGATGCCCCCTCCTGGGAACTGAAGGTGGGGAAAGTCCATGGGGATATTAGCTTATGACATACAATTGAGATTGCAGGCCGTGGGGGCGGTTTCCACTAGAGAGACCAAATGGAATTCTGAGGTCTCCGTATCTGATGCGCTTTAGTTCCTTAGTGCATTTCCAAGTGTGGTTTTGGGAGTCCGGATGGGTTAGTGGCGTTTCCATTATCGCCGTCCAGGTCTGTGCGTACATTCTGCGTGAGACGTACATGTATAATGGCACCGTAGGGATTGGTCGGACGCTTTTGCCAAGATACTGGTTCGCTACAGTGGGCCGTGATTGTGTTTTATTTGTTGTATGATGTGTTGCTATCGACCGCATTTGTGGTCTAGTGGTCAGAGTTCCTGGCTACAGATTCAGATGTCCCGTGTTTGACTGCAGGCGCTACCAGATTTTCTGAGAAGTAGTGGGTCTGGAACGGGGTCCATTCAGCCTCGTGAGCATAATTGAGCTATTTCAAGGAAATGGCGACTCGGGTCTAGAAAACCGAAATTAACGGTCATGGGGATCCGTTGCGCTGACCACGTGACACATTCTATCCGCTAAAGTTGGCACTAACTTCGCCGACAAGCGGCAGTCGCTCGGTCGGTATAGTTCGCTTGCGGACTACAGGTCACTGAGTTTGTTTTGTTCTTTGTTCCTGTCAGAGATCGACAGGGCAGCGACGCAATTATGGGGCGTCCCATCTTCTCTTCAGAGGCTCCCTTACCATTTGTTTTTAGAAATGCCTATTGTATCTATTCAGTAAAAAATTACGTAAACTCCAGCTGTTGAGACAACGTTTATTCGGTCTAAAGGGTGAAGTGGGTAAGAGAAAACCAGTTGTCCAGGACCTTGCTCACGATGGCCATCTTGTGGGTTCCTGGTGTTGGAAAGAATATATTACATTACATATTTATATTTCACTTTTTCACAAGTGGCCGCAGTACAAGGGACTTAGTCCCACCCCACTAGCAATAAAAAAAAATATATATTTCGCATTTAGCCTCTTGTATTCTGAAATTAATTCCTAATTTTAATTCCATGATTATCTTTCACATCTGATGTGTTTGTAGTTACACATAGAACGAATTATGCTTATAATATACTGTAGCGTGTAGAGTCATTTCTAGGTAACAATCTCAAATAAGGAGGTTCCCGCAGCAACGGTGAACGTTCAACAGTGGTAGTACTGTTGGAAACAGTGTTTCCTACGGTGGTCTGTGCCGAGGGATTATAAGGTGGACACTGGAGCAAGAATTCAGAGTTGTCAGGTAGCCGCCATACACAGAGGACTTGAGCCCGGAAGCAAAGGAATAACCACTGTTGGAGGCGTTACCAGGCAACTACTAGTGAAGACGCTGCAGCCTGGAATATTCGTAGCTTATGGCGTCGTGATTTATAAAGTGTTCTAATCAGCGATGCCTAACACAACGGCCGCGCGGTCTAATGCATGAACTGTCTTCGCTCGCTCGAACGCTGTGTTCTTGAGTTTGAATCCCGCTCAAGTCAAGGATGTCTGTGTGTGCGTTTGTTCTGTGTTTGTTTTGTCCTGTGTGTAAGTAGCGGCCTTGTGACGGGCTGATTATTTGTCCAAGGAGCCCTACAGTCTGTGTAAAAATAAATACGAAATCGAAGAAGGGGCCAGAGCCCAACAAAAGGCTGCAGAGCCATTGGTGAATGAATGACTGAAAATGAAACCAGCGATGGCGTTATAATTAAGTGTAATTATGAATTGTGTGTCAAAAGAGGGCAGTAAATCTAATATCCAGTCCAAAACCCCGTCGATAGTGTCAGATACGTGGGAAAATTCTACTGGCACGTTGTAGTCAACATGGCTGGTATGTACGGAACCGTGCATAACATTGTCGTCAGGGCCGCGCCATATCTGACAGTTAGTTGCTGGCTTCCCACCGCGGCGGCCCAGGTTCGATCTCGGGGGTCTGGTCAAGTGGGATTTGTGGTGGATCAAATGACGCTGAGGCAGGTTTTCTCCGAGTACTTCGGTTTCCCCTGCCAATCTCCATTCTACCAATTGATCCACAATCACCCTACCTATCATCTGGGGCTGGTACAATAGTGCAGAAGTGGCCGCAGTACGAGGGACTTAGTCAGTCCCACCCCACTAGCAATAAAAAAAAATAACATTGTCGTGGTTGTATGCTGTCTTTTCACGAATTGCCTCATTCACAAGAACACAATAGACACACACATACATCTTTCCGTGCATCTTTAACGAATGAATAAGTTTACTTTCGGGTGTCGGAGTTTGACTCCCTGGTCCTAGGCATAGGCAGCCCGCGTAAACTGTCATTCTGTATGAATCGAACATCAAAATTCCAGTGATTTTAAGAATGTACCTAATCGAAAGATGAAAGCTCTGAAGAGTCGCGTTTTCTGGAATATAGGATCATGTAGCCCGTTGAAAGTCAACCGACGTTTCGGAGGAGTTCTGTTTGCTACCTGCTTCATTCTGGTATCTTGCTTGACGTATAATCAGATTCTGAAGGTGAAGGTGGTATGTTCCTCCTCTACGTCGGTTGTCTTTCAACGCACAGAATTCTTCATAACCACTGATGTGAGAACCTCAAATCATACAAGAAAAGCTTTGAAGAATTCTGTCTTCTGGGATATAACGCCATGTATTACGTTGAAAGACAACCGACTTAGTGGAGGAATATGTCGGCTCCATCTTCAGGGTCGAAGAATAAACCAAAGAAGAATCCAGCGTGAAGCAGGTAGCAAGCACAGCACGTCTTATTCTTCTACCATGAAGATGGAGGCGACATGTTCCTGCACTAAGTCTGTTGTCTTTCAACGCAATATCTCAGAAGACTAAATTCTTCATGACCACCGCTGTGAGAACCTCAAATCCTACAAGAAAAACTTTGAAGAGGTCCGTTGAAAATTAACCGACGTTGCGGAGGACCATATCAGCCCTGTCTTCAGGGCCGAAGAAGAAACCAGCGTGAAACAGGTAGCAAGCACAGCAGGTCATATTATTTTACCCTGAAGATGGAGGAAACATGTTCCTCAGAATCTTTGGTTGTTTTTCAACGGACTACAAGGCGTTATATCCCAGAAGGTAGAGCTCTCCATAACCACCGGTGTGAGGACCTCAGATCCTACATAGGAAAGTTTTGTTTTGTGAGGGTGGAACTGCGGTTCTTCGACAAAGCGATCGATGGGACAAAAGATACGAGAGATTGAGAACCAGTGCGGCACTCTTATGCTTGCCGGAGTGACGATTATAGAGAGCAAACATTTGGCGTTGTTTGTTCCAATCCGCAGTGCCGTATTTGTTTAGAAGAATCTCTCTTCTCTGTGTTTCTATTCAGTTTTGTGATGCTCATTTCCAAGCCGCCGTCGTTGTCCATCTTGTTTTGTTATGGCGCAACTTGAAGCTAATGTACTAAAGCAATCAGTCCGTGTTTAGTAAATTAGCCACTCCGGTTTAACAAAGACTTCCCTTTATTCATTCACTTACTCACTCCACTCTGTCGGTCTCACTACTTCATTACTATTGTACACATCAAAATCGGCTTTCCTGGCCGCGTATATTTAAGCCCTACATGACTCCGGAACAAGCAAGACGGGATTGTACCTCTGTCAGTCTCTTCCAGGGTGATGAAAAGGAGGATAAGCAGACATAACTCTGTTGAATCTGTCCCGCGTGCTTCTTACTTCGTGCTCCCTCAGACTGTCTTCAGACCTGCAAGTGGAGATGTTACGTTCGTTTCAAACGTCAGTGACCCTCTACCGGAATTCGCGGAATCACATCCCAGAACAGCCAATCACAAAGACCGCGCCCTCTAAGGCATAAACTCTCTTCGCTCGCTCGAACGCTGGGATCGTGGGTTCGAATCCAACTCAAGGCATGGATGTCTGTGTGTGTTTATTCTGTGTTTTTGTTGTTCTGTGTGTGGGTAGCGGCCTTACGACGGGGCTGATCTCCCGTCCAAGGAGTCCTACAATCTGTATATAGGATTAACAAACTGAAAGAGTGACTAAGTCCAAACAAAAGGGCTTTAAAGCCATAGATAAATAGATAGATATTCCAGAACATTTTTTATTGCTAGTGGGGTGGGAGTAAGTCCCTTGTACTGCGGCCATTTCTGGCCTATTGTACCAGCTCCACGTGATAGGTGAGGGTGATCATGGAGCAGTTGGTGGAATGAAGATTGGCAAGGGAAACCGAAGTACTCGGAGAAAACCTGCCCCAGCGCCACTTTGTCCACCACAAATCCCACTTGACCAGACCCCGGGATCGAACCCGGGCCGCTGCAGTGGGAAGCCAGCGACTAACCGCTTGAGCTGTGGCGCGGCCTATTCCAGAACATAGTACTCGTAGACATATTCTTGATGGTATGGTAAAGGTAAAATTGTCCATGTGCTTAATTACTGTATCTTGCCATGAACACAGATGGGAGAGTGGAGGTATAGCTCCACCATTCTTGAACCCCAGCACTAGATGGATTTGAGTGGTCAGCTTCACGTCCCTGCCGCTTTATCCCCAAGGAATACCCGCGGTACCCATTTGATAGGAGGCTGGGCAGGTCGCACAGTTTGTCTGGACGCTTTGGAGAAAAGAGAAATCTTGCCTCTGCCAGGAATCGATGCCCGGCCGTCCATCTGAGCTATCAAGGCTCTATAATCATGATGGTACAATTAATAATTATACTGGTCGGTGACAGTAACTGAAGTGATTTATAGTCTTCCTAATAGCTTCGATGATACGACGATTAATGAAAGCGAAACAGTTGGCTCAGTGAGAATATGCAAGGGGAACCGAAGTTCCAGGTGCAAACGCGACCCGGTTATACTTCGCCCACCACAAACCTTACATGACCTGACCTGCTGCGGCGGGAGGCCGGTGGCTATCTTCTTGAGCTATGACACAGACTGGTGTTTTCTAAACATAATTTTACATACTACACTTTGCTGTCAGTTTTCTAAATTAATATATGCGAGCCAATAGAGAAACGTTTAATAGACAGGTAGACAGACAGGCTTGTGGTGAGAGAGGTTTAGAGACTGACAGACCGACATATTGATTGAGTGACTTGAATGGCTGAAAATCAGCTCACAGGAATCTCTCTGCCTCTCTCTGTCTTTCCTGTTACTCCCACTTTGGAGCATAGGGCATCCGAGAAACGCTTTGTTTCACTTCAGTTTCTTGATCTTTTACAGTCGGTAGGACTCTGTGGACGGGGGATCAGCCCGTCGAAAGGCCGCTGCCTAAAAACAGGACAATACAAACAAAGAACAAACGCAGACAAACATCCATGCCTTGAGTGGGATTCGAACCCACGATCCCAGCGTTCGAACGAGCGAAGACATCTCGTGCTTTAGACCGCAAGGCCACTGTGATCAACGCTAACGTGAATAGTTATTCGCAATTCTTATATCACAGAACAGTTGTGATCAAGACTTCAACTTACGCTGACATGACATGCATTTGGATTTCTTTTCTTTTCACGCAAGTATTACACAACCTTCTACCCTGTCTCGGTCACCGAAGTCTCGTTCTTGAAAACAGGATGTACCTCGTGAAGGTGATAATTATTAAGATGTGGGACTCTTTTTATTAGGCATTTTACACCCGAGACATTGCAGTTTCTTTTAGGCTGATTGAAACGCACTTAAACTAGAACCAAATGAATAGATGACTATTTCTCTGGACGTTGTAATAGGTGAAACTGTTAAAGGAAGCGGCCAAATGCGTCGTTAAGAACGTCAGACTGCGTGTCCTTGAGCCATCAGATTAGTGAGAACCATGTTACGTGCTGAACCATGGCTTTAGTCTGCTCCCCAACGAAAGCAATCAACTAACTAACTACATGGAGCAGAGTCCTTGAGAAATCTCAAAACTGCCGACATTTTATAGAAATTCATTACCGTGTTCACACGAGCCAGCCAATGGTCTGTTTTGTTTTTATCGTTGAGACGCAATTTTTTTTTGTGAGGGAAGAATATGACTTGTATATATTATCACGTGTATGAGTGATTATAGACGGAGTTTGGATTGGTAATTGGAATTATTGAACACTTTCAGATCGCAACTACAAGTAACTGTAGATCTGTTGCTAATTCAAAGGCTCTACAATTAACTACAGCACGCACTAAGTCTTCTCAGTCTGCTGTATCTTCACCAGTTGTCGCCTGATAACGGCTTCCAACGCCGTAGCTTCCTCAGCTTCCGTGTTCACGTCCTACTGGGCGGCAACTCTCTCACAGCTCTCTCATCGCTCCACCTGTCCTTATAACATCTCGGCATGAACCGCGTAGAAAACACCGCTCCTCATTGTTGTAGTTCAATTGTTGCTTAGAGGATCGCGCAGAAAACACCATTCTTCTGTTGTTGAATGCTGTACAGTCGCCTATCTCACGGCCTGCGCCTAGCAACGGGTGTGCATGCCGCAATATTATTTAAATGAACTTCATGCTTCAAAGTGTTAATATACTCGTACGTATTTTGATGAAACTGGAAGTGCAGCATTTACATTATTGGAATATTTTGATGTGTTTGATATTGCACTTGCTAGTTTTAACGTTAATTTAGACAGGTTTACATACGGCTGTTGTCATATTTTGTGTATCTACTTTGTTTGCTATTCTATGCCGTTCTATGTCTATAGTTTTATAACGTGTTTTCAGGTAGGTAAGTAGATATAAGCATAAGTCTGTACAGTGCATATCGACAGCTACATGAATACGTTGTGTAATCACTGTGACAGCCAGAAGAGCTATGGGAGCTTAGCAGCATACTTCAGTACTGGAGTTTGCTTGTGTAACGATGTACAAGATTAATTATGCCTATGTAGTAATGTATGAAATGTAACAATAACTGCCAGATGCTTGTTATTCATGTGTACGCACACCAGGCTAGAATTAAATGAGTAGAAATATTCCCCCATTTAATGCGATAGTTGCTTTTCAAAAAGCGGTCGCTTCACTCGAATTTTATTAGTTCTTTATTGGTCGCCTTTAAATTTATTTGAATAAAATGTACCGTACAGGTCTGAATATAAGGTTACACCCATTTTCCCAACGAAAAATAAAAGAAATAAAATTTGTATAAAGTTGAATATACGTCATTTAGTTGTTGGGTTTGTAAGCAAAAGTATGTCAAAACTACACTATTAAAAATAATAAAATAAGAATTTACTACCTTAAATATAATTCTGGGTATTTTCATAAATAATAATTAGAACTCTTTATAATCGTCTTCATATTTATTCTTAAGGGCCCGAAAATATGGCGACCCCCTCCTTTCTAAGGACCATTATTTCAAAAAGAACGTCACCTTATATTCGGGCTGATACAGCAATGCAGTTAACTATAATTTGAATTTGTTATATACGTTAATGAATTTTAATTTTTTGTTCTGGACAAACTGTCTTGTTTTTGTCTTCATTTAAAATCAAATTAAGGAAACAGCTCATATGAAATAACGTTAATGCGAAATTCTCATGAAGTCTAACCGATCTGCATATGTAAATCATGAAGGTTCCCTCAAGTAATATCCTAAATTTCCTAAATTTAGATAGACTTGAAAGGATTCTGACGATGGTGTATACTGTACTTCTTTTGGCTTATTTTGGACTTCATCCATCGTCTAGTATGTAAAAGACAAAAGAAGTTCCTAAATTTAGTTCGAAGCCATCGTTGCCTTAGTCGGGATATAGCTTCGAGCTCAAGATCGACGAACTGGTGTTACAACATCGTCAGAGGCGCAGGATTTCTCTCTTCCACACGCCGTCCAGAGCGGCTGTGATGCCATGACCGCCTTAGAAGCAGTTGACGTAAGGGTAAACCACTCACCACCATTTAGTGCTGAGATTAAGAATGAGCGGGGCTATGCCTCCACTCCCCATACATCATGGCGGCATCACAGCTTTACTTTGCCACGGTTTTGGCTGGTGTAGAGGTAACGCTCTAGACTTGTATTTGATGGGTGCTCGGTCAGAATCTCGGCTGCGATACCAGCTATCATGGTTTTCCTCAATCCCTCCTGGCAAATACCGCAATATATGCGAACCGGAGTAGCGCAGTCAGTAATGCGGGCTGGACTGCCGAGGAAGAAGATTTTTTTTTTTCCACATCGTCAAAACCACTTCTGGGCGTCCACCAAGTCTCCTATACAATAGGTATCGGGGGTACTTTTCCGAGGGGACCACTCACCTCTAACCTGTACCTATACATCCACTCCCTTATACGCCTTCATGGCGTAGTGCACAGGGTCAACGTTACCTTTTTTATCTTAACTTGGTGGTTCACGTAACGGACAATGTTTCTCCTATTAATCTTGCCATTTGAAAACGGCCTTTCAAAGGGCAAATGTCGTTATTTCACCGTTCTCTGTGATCCTGTTGATTAGCTCAGTGTCCCGATGTCAGTTCTCCCTCTTACCATGTCCGCCATTTTGTTAAACGCTAGGCTTCAGTTATTCAGTAGAGAGGGGGTGGGTTTCCCCATGCACCGCGACTAATAGTCTATTGTACGTCCCCCTTTAATTTCTACTGTCGCCATACCTTACCGATACTGGTGCCCGCTATCTCCCCTTTCTGCCAGCGAGGTAGGCCCTCTACTGGCATTGGTACCCGATAACTTTCTCCTTTCTGCCAGCGAGGTAGGCCCTCTACTGGCATTGGTACTCGATAACTTCCCCATCTACTGGATGCATTGGAAACTACTTGGGCGGGAAACATTTTGCCCAATTTTGCTCAGAGGTCTCCTAGAGACATGAGGATCTTTTACGTGCCGTAAATCTACGACACGGGACCCACGGCTTAAAGTCCCTCCCAGAGGACTTGTTTCCTGAATTTTTCCGCCCTTAAAAATTCCACAACCTCCGCCGGGTTTGAACCCGCGTACCTTGAGTCATGAGGTGGGAACGTTACCCCTAGACTACGGAGGCCGCTAGCGCTTCCATTCCTATACTCTGAAATTGGAGTTAGCAGGCTTCTTCAGTATGTTGGCAGTTATCTACCAGTCTACACGCAGTCACGTTCCATCCTAGAAACGTCTATGAACAGCCAGAATATATAGATGTCTAACCTCAGTCTATTCATCCTAGTGTGGCGGTATGCCACGATGAACGTGTATTAAGAACTCTGATCTCTCTGTTTCGAGTGGTCTGATTGTTCGGGTGAGCCCGGACGTAACGAAGCCTTGACTCTTCACGTCGTGGCGAGGATTGTATGGCAACCTCAACGTCGAGACGAGTGTCGTGAATTCTGCAGTATGCTAATGTGTGCAGGTGATGAAACATGTATCCGACGGCGAGATGAAGGCAAGGAGAGACGCCCACACGCTACTGTTGCGTCGCTTCGAGATGTCACGCGAGCTGTCATGCAATTTGAATGAGACAACATCAGGACTAGTGGCCATGCTGACGCTAATAACACAAGTGGCACATTCTGAACTGTGTACTTAAGCATTCTCAGTCGTGTTGACATGGAATTAAGTGACCGACGTTTCAGAAGCTGTCTCCGTCATCAAGGAAGGGTATTAGAGTGCGACATTTCAGTTACTCTCTCTCCCGTCGCTAGGAGTTAATGCTAGTGTCCGACGTTTCAGAGGCTGACCTTGTTTTCCATCACCAGGAGTTGATGTTAGTGTCCCACGTTTCAGAGACCCTCTACCTCCATCGTCATGAATTAATGTCGGTGTTCGACGTTTCAGAGACTCTGTCTCCAACATCAGGTTTTGATATTAGTGTCCGACGTTTGAGAGATTGCCCCTGTCTTCTATCACCAGAAGCTGATGTTAGTGTCCGACGTTTTAGAGACTATCTTTCTGCTTCCATCATAAAGGGTTGATCTTAATGTCCTACGTTTCAGAGATTGTCTCCATCAACAGGGATTGATGTTACCTTTCGATGTTTCATCTTCCATCATCAGGAATATGTCAGAGCCCATTTGTCTCCATTTTGTACGTTTCTGTGACCTACTGAGGAACGCTATATTAGATTAAGTAAATCAGATGGTCGCTAAATTCTAACAGTTCTAACTCTGCCTCGCACTGATAATAACACGTAAGATCTTCAGTCCCTACCTCACAGAAAACACGTGCATTTCCGTTACAAAGACTAGCCCGTTAATATTGTTTATTGTGAGAATTATAATAAACACATAAATACAATCTTTGGTCCCAAAGCAGGGCTTCTTTCGTGTTAAAGCAGTAAGCCCTCTGCCGTAAAGCGTTAAGACCTGTTAATACGAACATTATTTCTCGTATGTAATGTTTTGACGTAGGTGCAGGGAGCAGGTTCTTGCGAAATTTTGCCAGACTACACGACTCACATACCGGAAGAGAGTAAAATTTATTCACCGCCGAAAGAATGGAATTACTCGCATATGTACCACTCATTCACTAAAGAGCCATCTGGCTGTCAATGTCGGTGCATAACTGCAAGAGGATGTTAATGATCATCCAGTCATGCAGCTTAGTTTATTCTTTGGACAATATCTTAGACCCCAGTGCAGTATTAAATTGATGTTCTTTTTCGAATTATCAGAGTTGTGTGTTTTTTCTGTTGTTTAACGTGAGTGACAATACCGAGAATGTATATAGAGTCTATGATAGGATGAATAATGAGTTCGAAGCAGTTAGCGGAATGAGAATTGGCAGGGGAAACCGAAGTACTCTGAGAAATGTAAGATTTGAGGCTTTAACGGCGGTGACCATGAAGAAAGCAGTCTTCTGGGATTTGGCACCGTGTATATGTGGTGTTAACCGACGTTTCGGAGGAACGTATCGCCTCCATCTTCAGGTAGAAGAAAAATATAAGAAATCTGCAAGCGAAGAGATGGAGACGATACGTTCCTCCGAAACGTCGGTTAACTCCACATATACACGGTGCCAAATCCCAGAAGACTGCTTTCTTCATACTCTGAGAAAACCTGTCCCAGTGCTCGGAGCAGTTAGCGAAATGAGAATTGGCAGGGGAAACCGGAGTACTCCGAGAAAACTTGTCCCAGTGCCTTTTGGTTCACCACAAATCCCACATAACCTGATATCGAACCTGGACCGTAGCGCTGGGAAGCTGAGTAATGACAAGCCCTGTAGTTGTTTGGTTACAGAAGGGCTGTGCTGAGTTCCAGTTAAAAGTGAGGAAACCGCAGCTCAAATAATTTTGATTTTAAAAATGAATAGTGACGGAAAGACATTCGGGAGTGAGCTTTGAGGATCTCACTTGCGGTGCTTAAGAAGAGTCGTATCTTCTGGGACCTGACGCCATGTAATCTGGTAGATATATCGGCTTTCCGGAAGAATGTACTGCCTACATAAGAAAACAAGCAAGCAGCAAATAGGATACTCTGCTTGTAGTCTGCTACCTTCTTACTAGCTTTCTGACCATGAAGATGGAGCAATACCTGCATTCGGAACGTCGGTAAACTTTACATCCGAGACTGTAGTGTAGGATGGACCTATGATTTCAGTGAAATAATATAAGCATTCAGTCTGCGTTATGTTTTGAATTTATGCTCGTCGATTTCATAACTGGAATTGAGCAAATGTTCAACAGCGAGGAAGTTGGCGCAATTTCAGACTTACCGTTAACTGGTTCCATAGATAGGAGCCCATCTTGAGGATCTAACAGTTTCTTAGCTGCCCAAGAAATTTGCCGTCTTTTACGGAGACCGTGTTTACAAGAACTCGCCACTGGACTGTATCCAGAGCCAGTTGAATCCATTTCGCCTCTCCCCTCAAACGCTCTTAAGATACGTTTTAATATTACCTTATCCAGGCGCAGGTGTTCTTAGTGGGTCCGTCCTCACAGATTTTCCGACAGAATTATTGTGCACATACCAGATCGCACCCATTCGTGCTAAGTCCTTTGCTTATCTCATTTCCTTGATTTGATCATCCTGATAATGCAGATAATAGAGACATACTAGACATAGAGGTCTCTGTATGTATATGGTGTACATTGCTTCATAACTGAGTGCAAGTATGGAGGAGACACTTAGGCGTAACGAACCGAAGGCAAATTGCCTTAGAATTAATTGAGCTAAAAGTAATAGAAACAGGTATCGATTGGCGTGAAAGAAGATTGATTAGCAAATTGTACATGGATCAGAAAGTTAGAGTACGACTGGACAGGGGGGGAGACAGGAAGTGTGCAGATTGGAAGAGGAGTTCGACAAGGATGCTGTTTATCACCAATTCTGTTCAACTTGTACAGCGAATGCCTTACCAAAGAAGCTCTGGATGGGATCGGAGACTTCAAATTAGAAGGGCAAATTATTTAAACTGTGAAATATGCAGATGACCTTGTGTTAATGGCTAAGGAAGAAACTGTGCTACAGGGCATGATTGATAGACTAATTGAAATTGGAAGGTGCTATGGCATGGAAATGAA